>NW_025110448.1:0-14120 GCF_011392965.1 Frieseomelitta varia | reverse complement strand
ATTGTGACATTACTATGTTTCAATTGTTAATTACGTGGAATATCGAGACGAAGTTCTAGGGGGACATTTTTAGATATTTGTTTAAATTAATATTCCTCTGAACGTGACACGAAAAATTCGAACTTAGAAATTCTTACTGTGGAAAAAATAATATGTACTATTTATTACAATATATCGTAATAAATAATATGCTCTTTTTTTACTTACTAATTAAAAAATGCAATATTGTAAATACTTTACATATTTTTGAATACCACGCGCTCTACATTTTTTAAATCGTTAGATTTCCCATAAATGCATAGAAATTCACGAGAAAGAACCTATAGTTTCGTAGATCCCCTTTTCAAGAAACGTAGCCAAAGTGAAAATTATCGGGAGGTAGAAACTTACGAAAATTTCGATAAACTGGAGATCGACTCTCGTAATAATGATCAGCTTGGTAAAAAAAACATCGATACGACAATTATTGGACACTTGGGATAATCTATTGTTTCGATAAATCTTATTTGTTCGCTTATCGGTAAGATTGAATTCACTATCAGTTTAAACATAGTAGCAACGGTGACAAACATACAGAAGTCGAGGATAAGGCAGTTTGATCAAACAATAAATCAACAAGTTTCACGAATAACACAGAAATCACAGAGATAGAAATTTACGATCGTTTAACGATTCGCAGCCGTAAATTGCATTAAATTTTTACAGATAACGCAGAAACGAAATTCAAAAGCCTGCTCGGGACGATTTGTTTCAAAGTTTATAAAAACATGAAACGACACCTTGTGCAACGAAAGAACTTCTGCAAAATATTCACAGATGAAAGTTATCTTTCGTTAAATAAAATAATTCGCGCAATGGAAATACACAAAATTTTCCACAAATTTCCCGAGCTCACTGCTCGCCATTCTCAATCTATATAATATTATCGATTCAAATAAAATACGAGTCAAACATTGACAATACAAATTAGGAATTAAAAGTGTATAAAATCGAATGACAAAGATAAATTAATCGCTTATGATATTTAATGCTGATCAATGATTACGGACAGATTACGGGAATTATTCGTGATTGATCTTAACACACGATAACCGATCGACTGACATTTACATTTAGCAATCGATTATACCGCAGAGATCGCCACGTGAGAGATCAATCATCGCCCAACTTCACGCTGATAAATGAATTAAAAGATCAGTCACATTAATTAATTGAATTAATTACTCGCGATCGAGTGTCGCGACGAGAGGTCAAATGATTTACACGATTCTAAAAATCACCTTGCGATTTCCATCGCAAACATCCCCGTTCGTTTCTCGTTCGAGTATCAGAAAATCCGCGGGGGGCGGTCAACGTCCCTTTCGACGGCCACAAGGTCGCCGCGCGAGATATAAATACGAACGAGCGCGGATAATCGGTCACGATCCTGCCAGGAACATGTGCACGAGAAAAAGAGTAGAGAAGGACAAAGCGTCAGATAGTGGGTTTCGACACTGATTCCAACGCTAAATAAAACGTCCCGGAGGACCACGTTGGACCACGTGCGGAGACCCGAAGCCGTATTGTCGCGTGGTTTCACGAGTATATTGTGCAAATAGGATTGTGTAAACTCGACATCGCGGTGATAAGGGGCACGCTTATTTTTAGCAACTCTCGTCTGGCAGCTTCCTACCAATATTTAAATCATCCGAACGAGGAGATACGTATGTACGTATGTACTGGACGTTCGTACAAGAGCGAGAAGCGTGTAACTCGCGGTTTATCGATCCTCGTTTCTCGAACAGGCTCCCGTTGTCACGGTTAGGCTATCACCAAGACGGTGGCAATTGATACTCTAATTGGTAACACGGCGGAATGGGTAAAATTGGGGTGAAGTCGATTACCTACTGCGGGGAAATTGGGAACGAGCATTTCGTTGTTTTTATATATTATATAAATAAATTATTTAATAGTAATATATATATGTATATATATATATATATAAATTATTTAATAATAATATATATTTATATGTAAATTATTTAATATATATATATATATGTGTATATATATAAATTATTTAATAATAATAATAATATATATTTATATGTAAATTATTTAATAATAATATATATATATATATTTATATGTAAATTATTTAATATATATATATAAATTATTTAATAATTGGCACGCTTCGAAAATTTAGATAGCCAATGGTGATTAATAGTGTTAGTAACGTTCGAGTCTCAGTTTCGAATTGACCCGGTGTTTTTTTTTTCTTTAAATCGTCGAAATTCGTATAACTCGATACTCGTAAAGTCTTGATAGACTCTGATAATCTTGGAAGCATTGGAAGTTGCGAAGGTTTTCGAGTTTCTCTTGGAAGTCTCGAAGGTCTTGCAATTAGATGGTTTAGATTCAACTTCTTCGAGGCCTTTATGCAATCAACTGCATGCCAATGTTATTGTAGAATGGTTCGAAACTTCTGAGCACTTGCTAATTCTGCAATTCCTGTGTTTTCTTTTCATACTTGTGAAAGAATTAGAAGAAGGACGGAAAGATTGTTCTTTCTTCAAATTTATGTACGTATTCGTTATATTTCTAGAAAAAAGAAAGGGAAAAAGTAAAATTAACTAAATTACTTAAATGTAATGTAGTTAAACGTCTCGCTGATAAAGAAATGGAAATAATAATAAGAATATCAACATACTATCTTCGACTCAGTTAATTTGTAATGATAATAATACTATTCTTGTCTAGCTCAAATTGGAATTTTTTCACCACCGTGAATCGATTGTGATGTAATTGACAACCATAAGCTGAAAGAATATTTGGGCAATTGCCTACTGCGGTGAGCAAATTGGGAATGAATGTTTTCACCATTTGGAGATAACGTTGTAGAAATTAAAAAAGAAGATAGTAGCAAAAGCATTCCTTTCTTTTTAGAGCCAAATTGCTGAAAATTTGGATTTAACGACTTCGTGGACAGGAATTATCAACTATGTAAACAGCTAATGTTACACTGTTCACCTGGGTTTATCTACATACAAGGTAATGATGATGGTTTAGGTTTGATTTGGCAGTGAGTTCACTTTATGTCTGCCTGCGTTACAGCTTGCAGCACATGCACAGTTCAACGTTCATTGAGAGGGTCAAACAAGATCCTCCGGATAATTGGAAAATCATTTTGATAAAATAACTTGCGGTTCCAGGAAAAAATCAGAATCTCGCTCACTTGTCAGAGAAAATGATTGTTAATTAATCGCGCCAGTTAAAAACCTGCCAACAAATAATTATTATAAATAAACTCGTTGAAAGGTAATAAAACTTTCAAAACACCTACACATGTATTTGTAAACGAATGTAATGATAATGCAACATCCTCGGGTTAACCCCAAAGATCAGAATCCAGAAATAAAGAACTGAAGCCACAGAGAAAAAGGAAATTAAAATGAAAGAGAAGACATATCGCGAGAAAAAAGTTTCCACTGATAAAATCGCCAGACTTGAGAAAATAACCGGAAACACGGAAGCGAGTCACTAGCGAGGAATATTTTCTCGAAATAATCGCCCGGTTCCACGGCGCGTGGTCTGAGAATAGAGGCTCGCCTAATAATAGTGATGTATAATGAAAAGAAGATCCGCAAGAGACGAAAGGGAGGTAAGAAGAAGAGGAACACTAGTGCTCCAGAAACCAGAAGAAGAAGCAATTATGTATCGGCAGAAAACGGGTAGATAATCATTATCGCGTTGCACTGAATACAATGCGTTGGCCCGTTTATTCGAAAAATTCATTTCTGGCTCGATACCAAACAATCTTTCTCTCTCTCTCTCTCTCTCTCTCTTTTCTGTTTTCGTTGTTTGTTCTTCGTAGATAACGTACGCGGTAACGAGTCAAGCAAACTGTACGTAGGAAAACAATCCGAACCAGTCTCTATCGTTTTGTTTCACGAGGAAATGCCTTATCACAATAACAATAAGCGAAACAGTATTTCACGAAGATGTCAGTTCGTATGTTGGAAGGAAACGCGCTTCCCCCGGATTGTCACGTGCTTTCTCGTTTTCGAGACACGACCGTTCCCTCTTCTTTTTCTCTTGCACAGCGTCGTTCTTTCTCTTTTATTGGTTTCTCTGTCAACAACGGTGAAGAACTGTTCGATGCGAAAAGAAATTGTGCAATGATCCATCTTGATCTCGTTTTGAAGCACGAAGCCGCTAGTTTAACTGTCCTGAATTTATTTTTTTTTTTTTTTTTTTTTTTTTTTGTTTTCCAAGGAGAAGGATATTTTTATTCTGGAAAATTGTAAAAACTCCAGCGTCTCGAGGAAACATTGACAATTTTTCTCTTTTCTTTCTTATGACTCGATCTCTTTTTCTAGCAATACTTTAAATTTCGCTGTACGAAGATTTCTTTCTTTATCGAAATTTAAACTTTCAACACTCGAATTTCTGTTCTTCGTTTAATCCTAATACTCAAAGTTCGATAAAACGGACGGAAAAAAGATCTATCCATGGCAGGAAAGCGTTTGTCAACGTTTCTAAAGACAGTTTGACAATTTGTAAGCTCAAACGTCTAATTACAATGAAAGTGTCTTTGCTTTCTCAACTTCAAGAAACGAGGTTTCTAGCAAGCGTCTGTCCGAATCATCGTAAGCAAACGTCTTATCGTAACAACAATAGGCGGACGAATCTTTGACGCTCTGATTGTCAAGTTTTCTAAATTTTAAATCCGACCTCTTCAAAGCCGGGGGAAACGTTCGAGTGATTGAAAAACGCGTAATTTCTAACAAGCTATCTCTCTCTGAACCGTTCTCTATCGTTATGCTCCGCAAACAAATGTCTTCTCGTATCAACAATAGACGAAGACGTAATCTTTGACGAAGACATATTGCATCGTCAGTCCTCGAAATTTTAAATTCGAGAGGAGACGTTCGAAAAAAACACGCGACTTTCACGACTTTTTGTTTTTGTCCACGATCGAATTTCAAAATTTTTCTTTTTCTCTTTTGCTATTTCTGATTTTGGTAAATTAGCAAATTATACTTACGTATAAATCGCTACAATTTAAATTATGTAAATAGACTTACGCAATGATTATATATTCTATAATCTATTTATTATTGCAGAATTATTATTATTATAATCTATATTGTTATTATAAAATAAATAGATTTACGCGATCGTGCTTCTGTCCAAACAGAAATCAATATTAACTTTGACACGAAACGGACGTAACTTTCAAATAGTTCGAACGAAAGTCTGAAATTAGGTCGGAGTTGTCGATTAACGTTGCGAGCACATTAATAAAATTGTAATACTGCAGTGACAAAGATTACACAATTCTTTGTAACACGCGTATAGAAAATAATGTTCCTCGCACGTGACTCATTTCAAATATACCGCCGGGAAAGTGTCAATGTCAGCAAGAATGATTTCTAACGCGAAGCGTTTGATTCACATCGTTAATAAAATTACAATACTGCGACAACAAAGATTACACAATTCTTCGTAACACGCGTATAGAAAATAATGTTCCTCGCACGTGACTCATTTCAAATATACCGCCGGGAAAGTGTCAATGTCAGCGAGAATGATTTTTAACGTGAAGCGTTTAATTCACATCACAGTGAATTGTAACATCGCTGTAAACGTCGAGGAACGCGACGCGTTTCACGAGACAATGAAAGAAACAATTTGCTCTAGATTGCAAGTATAAGAACCGAGATCCGGCGAAGCCGATTCCTTTGCTGATGGCATTCAACGCGTCTTCCTGGAAACGCCGCGGAAACAAACTACGTACTACGTATTCGTTTCGATGGCGGGGAAGATGCCCTCGTTAGGGGGACCGAGGCTCCGTTTCAATTCGATTTAAGCGGCGTGTATTGTGCCTAATTGGAAAATTGTCAGGTTTTTCAATTGAATTTTCATGCAACCGTTCGCATTAATTGTTGCCGACCGACAACAGGATGCCAACCTCTAACGAAGGCGCGGTCGATCGAAAAAAATTGCTCGTCCCCGATCGAGCCGATCATAACTTGTGATTAGACTGCCGGATTTCGCGCGAAATCGTGCTTTTTTTTTTTTTTTTAGAGGCGAATATAATTAAAAAAATCGAAAGATATTATAAGAAGCACTGTACTTTTGAATATTCCGTGTATTTTTTTCACATTTCTTCTTCTATTTTTCTTTAATGTCGCATCATTAGCGACGACGGTGCCGTTGGATATGTGTGTAGTAGTCTATATTTTTGAGATATTTTAATATTCTTTGTATGTCATTTTGAAAAGTCAGGTTTATTTTTGCGTTGATTCCGTATTTCTGTCTTTGGATTTCTGTGGTGTGTGGCATTCGTGCAGTATGTGGGTTATTGTTAGTAGATTATTGCAACGATTATTGCAGGTGGGTGGTGTAGGTTTTTTTAATTTTGTGTTCGTGTGTCAGCTTGGTTAATAACCGATTGTGTTAGGCGTGTGATAATTGTTCTTTCTTTCCTGTTGTTAAAGTTTGGCGTTTGCTGGTGAAAGTCTTGAATACTTTTATGTAGTTGGATGCTTCTAATTGTTTCCCATCTATTGTTCCATTCATATTTGCTACTTTTTTGCAATGGATTATTTGAAAAAAAGTAGCAGGGGATTGGAAGATGGTTGTTGCGATTGTTAGTAAGTGAGGGAACTGTGGCTTCTTTTCCATATTTGTTCTCGTAGAATCACTCTCGATTGCGAGTTTGCTACATCGTGTTCACGTGAATGAACCCGCTTCGATAATGAGCGTCGTATATTTCTCATCATACTTTTCCATTATCCGTGCCGCGTCGAACTTTTGCTCGACTGTTTGGTATTCAGGAATCGTCGACAGCCGAACCGAGGTGCCGAGGCAACATTTTTGCGGCCTTATCTCGCGGCTTTACTTCGACACTTGGAATAATAACCGAGTGGAAAATTATACGCGGTGTCGGTATCGTGCGCAAATATTGAAACACACGTTTCGAATTGTACGTTGCACGATACACGAGACTGGTGGACGTTCGCGGATCGCTTTCTGGACCGAGTAAATCCTACCAATTGTTCCACGTAAGCACGACGTACGACGAGCAAACCTCGACGAAGGCTAAGCTTTATCTTCTGGCCAGCGATTTCAAGTAAATACTCGAGAATTAATGACCTAAAAAATGAAATTATCCCCACGTATCGAAGTGACAAATAAAACGATGTGTATCGAACTACTATCCGGGGAGATCGTATCAGCGACAAACTGTCGACTTTGCATCTTTGATATCTCTCGAGTATTTTCTTCCAACTCGAGCATCTATTTTTCTAGAGCATCGAAAGACGAGTGTCATCGTGTACTGTATGTACGTTTTAATCCTTTGGGCACGTTTGATAGGCTGACATTCGTCGTTGCCTAAATGCAGAACGACGAGTCTAACTCGTCATTCGAATTGAGACGACATTTAACTTTTAATTGGATTTATTTGTTTTCGTTTTGTTCGTCTTGCTCGTTTACTTTTGTTTTGCAATTCTAATTACTCAAAGTCCTCTCGACACTATGTACGTCACTGAAATAGTAAATAATAAAAATAATTATGTAATAATAATAATAAATAACATTTTTTACATAAAATCTACTACTCCGCCAACAAATTAAATGTGCAAAAATTTTTTTTAAATCGGTACCCAAAGAGTTTAACTTTTTAATCTCGCGATCTCAGATAAATCTTTGGGGATCCCTGGCGAGCATCAATAACCGCTAATCAACGATAGCCAACGAAATACTTTCCCATGTTACAGATACTGTGTCCCAACTGTACAAGTCTCGTTTATCTCGAGTGTTCGACTTCCTCGAGATTGCGAGGCTTTTTATCGTGCAGGTAAATCTGTTTCGTATTTCGTGGAGAACCTAATTGGCGCGATCGCTGTCTGTTTTCCTCGATGACACGAGGCTCGTTCGAAGCGAGTATCGATATCGAGTCGCGTAATTCGGTACTTCTCGCGATAGGAGCAATATTCAGGTAGATATTTGCTATCTAGTTTATCGATCATCCTTCCGCGTGGATCCATCGAACAAAAAAAAAAAAAAATGTACCACGTGAACGATGAAGAGTTAGTGGGAAAAACTTTCAGAAAGATTCTTTTCGATGATAACTCGTTGATCTTTGGGAAATCAATGAAATGCGGATTCTTGTACGGAAACGAACGCACCCGATGAATCGCCGAGCTCGATTTTCTCGGAAAACAATGGCTTTGGTGAAACAATTTTGTTATTTTTTTCCGACTCTATGTATTACTCCATGTTACTATTATTGTTCGGGCCTAGGACCGAATATGAGAACATAAATGAACAATATTAACAAGAGTGATGTTCATCACAAGACTGAATGTTTAATTACATTTTGAAAGAATACCGTAGAAGAACTCGGTCTTACATTGTAAGTATAATTTCGTGTTTATCGAACAACTCGAATGATTCCAACGAACGAAACCGCTCATCTCGCGGGAAATTAAATATCTAAAAGGCACATCACAGAGATGTGACGAATTCTCGGTTGAGTTCGGTCTTGATTGACCTCGACGAAGCTTCGCCGCTTGAAAGTCAATCAAGACCGAGAGAGTTCGACTGAAAAATCGGCAAACGAGGAGTCCCATTGAACTACTCCAGCACGACACGAAGCCCTTATTGAGTTCCGCCGCGGGCCTCGTTGCCCCCCACTCGACGGATTGATTAGGGCGAAACTCGTGGGCCAGTTCCCATTCACTCGAACCGCGAACGTGAATGACTCCTCCGACCACTGAAAAGGCACCGATCTGATACAATGAATACGTATTCTACACGTATACGTGCATACTGCGTACCTACGGATCGAATGGACGGAGCAAGCGATCTCCTCCTCTTCGAGGCCACGCTCTGCGAGGCCAAAGTTCGACGGTACTTATCTTCTAGCTTGTCTGTACATGTTTATTTACCAACATTGACGATTCAACGCGATCGAGTGTTTCGTTAAACAGCGTGAAGAACCAAATGACCAACAAATTCTACATTTTTTTCTCACTCTGGCCGTCTATCTCTTTCGGCTCGGTTTGAAAGTTTCCCCCGGTTAGGGGAGAACCGTGTCTGTTTGCCATTAACTTCTTGCGCTGGGATAACGTGCCACGCACGTCGACAATATTTGGTCCAAATATTTGCAATATTTTCCCAGTTTCAAGTATGTTGAAATATAACCCAGGCAAAGCAAATAATAAATCTATTGTTTCTCAGTAATTTCTATCCAGTGATATACCAATAAAGTCAAAAACGAAAACGAATCATTGTATACGGTTTGGTCACTCGTTATGGTCCGCAATCAGTTGCCTGGTTAAGACGTTTAATAGAACTGTGTTGAAAAATGTGATTTTCGGGGAAAAGAGATTCTGAATGTTTCTAAGTATTACTGTTCGTATTAAGGTAAAATATATTCCCAATACTGAGAAAATAATTTCAATATACTAATTTCAAGTATATTGAAACATAACCCAGGCAAAGCAAATAATAAATCTATTGCTTTTCAGTAATTTCTATCCAGTAATATACCAATAAAGTCAAAAACGAAAACGAATCATTGTATACGGTTTGGTCACTCGTTATGGTCCGCAATCAGTTGTCTGGTTAAGGCGTTTAATAGAACTGTGTTGAAAAGTGTGATTTTCGGGGAAAAGAGATTCTGAACGTTTCTAAGTATTACTGTTCGTATTAAGGTAAAATATATTCCCAATACTGAGAAAATAATTTCAATATACTAATTTCAAGTATATTGAAACATAACCCAGGCAAAGCAAATAATAAATCTATTACTTCTCAGTAATTTCTATCCAGTGATATACCGATGAAGACGAATCATTGTATACGGTTTGGTCACTCGTTATGGTCCGTGAACCAGTTACTAGTGTAAGAGGTTAAGTGAATTACTAACACGTGACCAACACATGTTGGCATTTTCTTCGCTGTTTCAGCGCGGAGAAAGAAAAATTGGCGAGATCAGGTTTGAAGAAACCTGACGAATTTTCATCGCGACTGATAAATAATATTGCAACTGCGCGATCGTCGATAGATCGTTCGTAGGCTCGTTCGTTCCCGTGATCGCGGTAATGACTTCACTCTGCAGTGATCTATTCGTAAACGAGGACAAATGCGGACGATAATTATCGTACGGGTTTTTCAATGGTGATCGTGGGAAGGAAAAGACTTGGATTGACTTTCAAATATTGCCACGGAAGTGAGAAAACGTGCGGATCGAGAAGGGCCTGGTTATTATCCTGGTTTACCGGTTAAATAACAGATCTCAGCCGGAAAGGGAAAGGGAAGAGGAAAACGCTGGCGATTTTTATCAGCCGAGGCGTGTAGCGGCAAGAATCGACAAGGTCGATTTACTGATTCGAAATTAATATTCCGATCGGGTCAGCCGAGTGCCGCGCATGCGCGCGCTACGCAACAGTAGTCAGTCTCACCGTATGGAAATTTCGGAAACGGCGACTGTCTCGTCCGATCGGGCGTCATAGAAGAAACCGCGAAACGGTTTTGCATCAGCCGTCGAAAATCGACAGGCAAATAGGGACACAAAGTGAACAAATTATATGGCTAAGTACTTCGGCAAGGATGAAAACGACAGAGAAAATTATTTATTTATTAAACGAGGAGGAACACACAAGAAACGGGCTTGTTGTGCGGGACGCGACCACGTGCAAAGGGACGCTGCGCGGCGCGCATGCGCGAACCTTGAGGCGGGAAGTGCGCGTAAGTGTGGACGGAATACGAAACACAACATCGAAGAACACGTAGGACGTGTTACGCGCGGTGGCACGCGTGTGTACATGGTTGTCCCGTTAACGTAAACGAGACGGAAGACGTATGAATGAGAACGTATTCGTACCGCGCGCGCACGTATATACAGAGAAATACATCTGGTTAAAAACTCACAAACCCATACATACATGCATACATGCATACGTACATACATACATACATACATACATACATACATTTGGTTATGGCCAAATGACCCTTTTTAGATTACCTTTCCTCGTGAAGCCACTGTCACCGAGCCGAGCCGAAACTCCAGAGAGCCGACGAAGATGCGAGAGAAAGAGGATGCCGGGAGCGGAAGGCGCGCGTGTCCGTGGCTGCGTCGTGCGCGTGTACTAAGACGGTACGCGCGACGTGTCTGAGAGTAACCGCGATCAGCGTATCCCGTCGGGCGTGCACGGCTTCCATCGGTCACCGATAACGACCGAATGCCAGATTGGTCCGCCACGAGCTCGCAGGATCGTCTCGTTGGACACACACGCCTCGACTCGCGCCGCCAGATGATCCGTCCGGCCGGCAGGCACGAGGCGTGACGTAACAACCGTAGAAAGTTACGGAGCTTGTCGCCGTGGAACTCGAAAATTCCGCCAGCGATATTTGGCAGTGATCGGGTCGCCTCGGTTCCCCCCGGTTCCCTGTCCCTTCCGCATTTTCCCGCGATACCGCAACTGAACAGCGAGATGATCACCTCGATCGAGGAAGATCGTAGGCTCGTTGGCGAAATGTGTCGACTTCTTCGAGAGTTTCGGGCTTCTCGTTCGATCGAGAATTCCAAGTCGATTCTCACGCTCCACCCTCCGACCGATTACGATCGATGCGCGTAGAAACGCTGCTCGCGAAACGGGCAGTCAGTGCGGTGGACACGCGGCGCCGCGAGTTCGGCGTCGATCGTCGATAAGAACTCCGGAGGCGACTGTCCGATAACCCGTTTCAGCGGAGATTGTGCGGCAACCCGTTCCGATGTTTCGAGCCACGAGACGCGGTGATAGCGAGCACGATGACGTAACAAAGTGACGAAAAGCTTTGCTTTTCAATGTGGCTAGGCGCACAGGTGGACAGGAGGCAGGTACACGATAACGCGTGATACATTAGTACTAGATGTAGAAACTAGAACGACTAAACATTGAGAGAACGTTCGTCAAGCGTTGTTTCAAGTGCGACGCGTCAGTATTTGTTGGAGCCACTTTATCTCGAATACACAGCATATTCTTTTTGTTCAATAATATATATCGCGAACCGATTTTATTTAGCCATTTCTTTATTTATAGCGCCGCTATCAGTAATTTGACAGGTTCTATAATTGTTTTTCGCTATAATCGCGCGACTCGGTGAATGCCAGTTGTTTTGCTTGTCATTCAAAAAAGACACAAGATCGGCTCGTTGCATGGAGAAAAAAACCCGCTGTATCACTTCGACACGAAAGTTTGAACGTACTATTAATAAAAGTGGGCCGAATGTAACTGGTTCGCGCGGGAGTTTCGCTGGTTGCCGCGTGGAAAGGGGCGGTGGTGCTCGTGTGGCGCGAAATACACTTTCGCACCTCGCGGAAATACACACTGTGGCTCTCCTTTCGCTTGTATCGTGCGTTCGCCGCTCGTCTAAAAATACCATATACGTATTTGATATTATTTCGACCAAGTGTACGCGAGGATAAACTCTCTCCTTCCACGCGCGCTGCGAACAACGTTTTATCCACAGTTCGATCTATTCCCTCCTCGTGGCATTCCTCTCTTCATCGATCACTGGTCGTTTCCACGAATCGATTCTGATTCGTGATTCGTCATCGTCCTTTCGCGACGTATGTACACGCTCACTTCGCGTAGATAAACTTGACGGAAACGAACGTGTGGGACCACGTGTGTATTCGGGCAACCGTGATCGCCTGTGTGTGTGGGTATGCCATGCACTCGAAATGCACTCACGTATGCGTCATAATCGTCGTTGACGAGGCATGGAACTTTGGATGTCACACCCGCGATGTTCGAAGAACGAAGTGAACAGAGGGGGCGAGTGTCGTAAAAATCAGCAGCGGAGTTGAAGTTCGAGGATCGTGCGCGAGAAAGACAACGAGAGAACGAGAGCGAGAGGGGTGGGGAAAGAGACGAGAACAAGAATGAGGAGAGAGACGCGCAACAAACCGTACGATGGAAAAAACGGTACGAGAGTCGCGATAAACGACGCGATCAACCACTAGCAATTATCGCGCGACGCAATGGTGACGGCGTTTCGCCAAACCTCCGTTCGTTTTCCTGCGCTTCGCCCCTCTTTGTTCCACGGTGGCGCTTAAACGAAAGCGTAAGTTTACTTAAGGTAGGTCGCGCCAAGAATATACATCAACTCTCGTTCCGTTCCTTCGAGAGTTTCGTGGGTGGATAAACGATTCGTTCGAACACTTGCGTTCTCTTTTTTTTTTATATATAAAAGTAAAACTCGGCGAGCTTGCGACACGCGAGCCTTCAAATTTTTCGGCATACGCTTGGCCTTTCACTTCACAGTGATTATCCTTGATATTCAAACGTTTCGACGCCATCAGTATATATACGTGTATTAAATATATATATATATATATATATATATATATATATATATATATATATATCTTAATGCTAAAATGCTAGAAACAATGTGAAGCTTGTTTCGAAAGCTACGCTCCGATTGTTCTAGCATAGAAAAGAAGAATAACTGGGATATGCTGGTTTGATGTTTACAATAATATAAACGTATTTAGTCTTCCTTTTTCTTTTTCATATGGACGGTAATTGTGAAGTTTCAATGGCTTCGACATTTCATTTGCAAGTATGTAACATTTGCCACCGACTGGGAAGAGAAGAGTCAGATCGTTGAAAGATTACCGACCAGCCGTTCCTCGCGATCGCTGACAATAATGCAAACTGATTGACGTATTACAATGTTTTATTGCTGCGTACTCGTGATTTACATGCGGCAAGAAAAGTAACGGGAGAGTAACAGTTTACGAATCAAAAAGAACGAAAGAGAGAGAGAGAGAGAGAGAAAAAAGAAAGCGAAACAGCGCGTATACGCGGATTTCCATTTCGTGGAAACTATGTGGGGGAGAGATACGTATTATTAATAAATAAACAAGTCAACGCAATGTTTCAGTAATAAAAATTCATAATTCCTCTTCAATTTCAATAAACGTCACGTAATACATTTGTCCTCCTTCTTTGTACCATAGCATATGTATATACTTCTTTTTTTTTTTGTTTGTTTTTTTTTTTTTTTTTTTTTTTTTTTTTTTTTTTTTTTTTTTTTTTTTTTTTTTTTTTTTTTTTTTTTTTTTTTTT
>NW_025110447.1:0-37496 GCF_011392965.1 Frieseomelitta varia | reverse complement strand
CCCCCAAATTGAGCCGTGAAAAGCAACTGTGGAACGATGCTTTTTCGCTGCAAAAAAAAAAAAAAAAAAAAAAACAAACAAAGAAGAGAAATTTTATCCTGAAAGGGGATTCTTCGAAAATTATTTACAATACGAAACTTCAATAATATCGAGTAAAGTTGAAAAATTCACCGTAAAATTATCCGTAATAAAATGTTCAGTAAAAGTTTAATAAAACGATTAAAAAAAAGAAAATCGTATATCAAACTTTCGAGCGATCGTTCTAAAAGGGGAGACTTCGAATCTGTTCTAGATTCAATGACGAAGAAAAATCTCTCGATGTTTTCACACGTTGTGACAATTTATAGCATTTCTGAGAAGAATATTTTTACTTACCCACCCGCTTTGCGCGATGTAAAAATATTTTAGAATCAAATGAACGACAGACTTTGGAAGTGAAGGTTTTCAACCCAAATTTATCACTGTTCTTTCGTACGCAAAATAATGGATATGTAGAATTTATAGTAAAATAGCAGATATGCAGAATTTACGACATTATACATTAACGTGAGTCACTGTAACATGTATGAATCCCAAAATTCTCGTTTCCAATTCCCAGAACTTTGCCATCCATCACGAGATCATTACCGAACCTTCATACAAGATAATTGTATCTTTGAATCTCGCTGAATGTCCAATATTATCAAAAAAAGAAAAAGCTACGAACAAGATCTCCTCTCGAAAAGGCACTCGTGTAGTCCCAACACGGTGTATTCCTCAAATAGAACGAACGATTCTGTTTCTAGCGTTACGAACACGATACTTGCGTCTCGCTGATTAGTCCATCCTCCGAATTAATCTCCGACTCGTTTCGTTCCGTGGATAATCGATCTCGCGGCGTAACGACCTCGTCGACTCGGTTGCTTCTCGAAAATAAGAGGAGGATGAAGAGAAGGGGAGAGAGAAAGAAAATAAAAGCGAGCAACAAAACTGTGGCAATCTATCGCGAGCATGGATCCAAAGAGGAATGGAGAAGGTGTAACGATGATGAAAATTTCATTCGGGGGGGGGTAACGATAGAAATCGATGGGAAAAGCGCGCGTAACGCGGCCTCCGTGGCAAATCCGATCCGATTATAACGGCGAAGGTGTTCGCGTATTGTCGGTTCGGCCGGTTCGTTATTTCAAGCCGGCGCTGTTTTTTCCCCGTTCCTCCCCAAATCCTCCATTCGAAGGATTGCCCGAACGATTCGATTGAATTCGCTCGGCGAATTGATCGATATGCAAATGCCCTTCGATCTCGCGTGACGGCATTATGCAAACTATCGAGAAGAGTACACAGAGAGAGAAAAAGAGAAAGAGAGAGCCGGGGATAATGAGAAATTATAATAGAAAATGAAGCGGCTTTTCGGGACGGCTCGAGAGACGCTTCGTTTACGAACGAAGTTACGAATTCATGTTTCAACGGTTTCAACCGTGAACGACGGATAACTGTAACGTTATAACTGTCCCTCTGTGTGTAATCGCGCGATGATAAATTCGTTCCTGCCGGCAAACTCGATTGTTGACGATCCGGTCGAAATTTCAATATTGATTTTGCAGGTTTTTTTTTTCTTTTTTTTTTTGGATGAGGATTTTAGACATTTGAGTGAGTGGTGGACCTTTTCAAACTTCGTTAGCAAAGCAAAATTGTACGACAATGGGACGCCTTGTTTTAAAACTTTAGCAATCTTGAGTTCTTTTTTTTTTTTTTCAAAGATGTTTTTCACATCATGGAGCATTATGTTACTGTTGTCGAGGAACTTGTCAAAATTCAAACACCTTGAAAACGGCGGGAAAAGTTTTTTTCATTGATTTTTCACGATTTCTCTTTTCCGCCATTTTATTAAACCTTGAACATCAGAGTTAAACGAGAAAAGAGTCGAGAAACAACACTCTGTCATTTTACCCTAACGTTCAAAGTTTAATAAAATGGCGACAAAAAAATCGTACAAGTTTCAAGAAGTTGCAAAGAGGAACTATCGTCGTGAAAAAAAAAAAATGTTTAACGTTACCAAAGGCGTTTGAATTTTTACAATTTTTCAAGAGCAACAATATTCTTGCTTATTCACTTGTTACGCGACGTAGAAACGTCGTTGAAAAAAGCTAATGTAGGGCTCTAAAATGAAACCAACATTTGTTGTTATGAAGTTGTAACAGTGTTTAAAATTTAAATAATTTTTGATCAAGTGTGCGAATACTTTCGTCCATCTCTGGGGGAAATTTTCACAATTTTTCTAGATATTCTGGAATATAAACAGACTGAGAAGGAAAAGTAGCGTTGTGTTGTGTTGTAAAAATGAATCAATTGTATTACTTGATAACTCAACGATTCATCATTTGATAGGGTGAGAATCATAATGATCCGAGCCGAAACTTTTATAATTCGAGTTGATGATGATTTTTCAAGTGTCTCTCATATTTTCAGATGGCCAGTGTTACACTATCGTTATAATTTCGTTTATTACTGAGAAATGGCAGTGCTTCGTCTTAGCTAAGAAAGCAATGATAATAAATACAAAACACAATTTCGATGTTTTGCGAGAAATGTCATAAGAATGGCTTACACTACTACTATGATTTTCAATTCTTCGTTTAGATCTAAAAAGTAAAAAAGACAGTGACGAATAACAAAGTTCACTTGCCTTTCTCAGTTAACATTTCAGGTTAATATCTGACACGAAAACGATAAGTTGACAGCCAGGTCGAATAATTACTGGGTTGATTTACAATGTGATCTGCTACTTTAACTAGCGAGTGATTGCGAGATTATTACAAACTATACTTCGTTGTATCAGGATGGGCAGTTAAATTAAAATTTAACTTTGACGAACATATGCAGAAATACGCACGACACAGATAATATTCAGTAAATGCTGGAATTTTATTACAATTAATGTTACAAAGGATGGATGATTAGAAAAGAGGGAAGAAATGGCGAATGTTACGCTCTTCTGCCAGGCAGAAATTGTGAAAAAACACGCGTAATCCAGAAATGTAAACAGAAATGAAGTGAGAAAACAGAGAATATTCGCAGAAATTAAATGGATATTTTACGCTCGTAGATTCAAGCAAAAAGTGAAAAAAAAAAGGAAGAGAGGAAAAAAGCAAAGACACGTAAATAAGACTCGTTTTGCGTAATTTTATCGTACAGTTTACTGTGACTGTGTGCCCCGTTCCTCCAAGTTTCGCCCAAGCAAAGAAAGGCAAAAAAATATCGATGGAAAAAATATTTCCCGCACGATACACACTCCGTAGGGAATATACGAGAGCAAGGTCAAACGCGAAATACGTGTATATATATATATATATATATATATATATATATATATATATATATATTACGCAAAGGAACGCGTACAAAAGTCTACTTGAATGCCAGCAAAAAAGGAAGAAAAAAGAAAACGAAAAAAAAAACATGGCAGAACGTTCCCCTCGTTTCTGATTCAGGAAAACACGTGAGAGACGTGCAATTTGTTGCGTGCTCGTTTATCGTTCGAAACACCTAAAAGAGAGAAATCCAAAATGGCGAATTAAAAATTGTAACGAAATAACACAGAAACAATCGCGAAAAGATACATATAAGTGTGCTTTCAAACTACAAGCATGCCGACGTTCGAGATGAAATTTCAAAGAGAGAAGACATTAAAAAATGAAAAAAATATGGGAAAGACGTTAGAACTTCTTCCTTTGGTTTTGGCCAAGGTTCAGAAACGAAGGGTCAGTAGTTTAAACGACATCGTTGAGTGAAAAAGCGTTGGCTCGTGACCATGGATTAAACGACGCAAAAATCAAATGACGTTTGTTCCAGACTCACCGTGAATTTCAACGACAAAGGGGAGAAAAATAAGGGAGAAGTAAGAAGAGAGAAAAAAAAAAAGAAAACACGATGAAAGCAGCGACACAAAACTACCCGCGAAGGTGTTGCTCGTGTAAAACTGTAGATATATGTCAACGAGAGGAAATCGTTCCAATGATCTCGAATTTTACATCGCGTATCTTACTTGTTCAAGTTCGACTAATTTTGTTTGAACGAGTTACAAGCGAGACTAGATCAATTCAAACGAAACTAAGTCCAATTAGATTCCAGTGGATTTTCATGATTAGGTCAGAGTTCATTTTTAAATTAACCTTTTGATCGTGATCGAATTAGCTTGAATTGGCTTTAGATACTAAATAAAAGATATCGATGGAACTATTGTAATAATAACAACAAATTATAAACATCCCAGAACTTAACATTACCATTAGAGTCATTGAAATTGATAAAGTAGATCTTATTTCGAACAATCGCCTATCGTCGTTCGTTCAGATACCTTTGCAATTGAACACTCGCGTTCTCGCACATCGTTCCATTCCGAAAATTGATCTGAATCCATACGTACGCGGTAAAAATCCGTTGGCAATCTCCATGTCGAAAAAAAAAAAAAAAAAGAAAATATAGGAAAAGAAGTTTCATTAACCGATAACGGTCGACACTGGGGATTCGAACGATCCCAGAATACCTCGACTTCCCTCTCGCATTGGTTTTCACCTCGTGAATATTCATTTGAATTAACGTTCACACCGCCGGAAACTATTCTCCTTTGTTATTCAATAAACGTCGAAAAAAAAAAAAAAAAAAAAAAAAAAAAAAAAAACACCAAACGGTGAAACGAAGATTCTCACGAAGAATTAAACGATTTCGAGATACAGTACGAGCTCGAACGAATTCAATACGTTTGAACGAACGGTATAAAAAGTTTATACAAACGACCACAGGATCTTTGATATGTCATGAGAATTTATTGACTTTTGCATAAATTGCCCGCCCTATAAAGACCTTTCTTCGTGCTATTATATTATTCGTGAAGTATTGTAAGCCTTAAACTGTATATTATCAGGTAGAATATTAATGAATTCTAATCAAGTCACGTCTAATGAATTGTAAGTCCATTTGATGTAAAATTAAACAAAAGTTTCGAAAGAAGAATCCATAATTACTTGTGGACTTGAGACCTTACCTTTTCGTCAGGTCAATCAAATCTTTAATTAAACCAGAGCCGGCTAGCTGGCGGCCCTTGGCCCTACTTTCCCGATCGCTGGCGCTACCCCTTCCACCTTCCCACTCTGTCGAGTTCCCCATCAAGCAAGTGGAGGGGGTAGCGCTAGCAAAAGTAGGGGCAAGAGCTCGTGAGTCGCCAGTTAGCCCGCTCTGAATTAAACAGTAAAATCATACAGCACGTCATTTACATATTTTTATATATTTCATTTATTTTATATTTTTCTATTTCATATTATTTTACATATTCCACAAAATACATAAATTTCATCCTTTTTGATCATAAGTGTGAATTTCCTTTAAAACAATCAGTGTATATACTGCGACATATATATATATATACATACACATCATCGATTGCTCTTGAAAAAAATGTTACATCCTTAACAGCTACGAAAGAAGTAATACGAAGCGTTTTGTACGATGCAACCTGTACAGAGAATGAGCACCCTCGTGCATTCGAGACGACGAAACGAGTTCATGCATGTAACCTGGTACACGCAGCGCGACCCCGGCTCGAATAAAATAAAAACTCGGCAACGTGTTCGGCGAAACAAGAGCCGTAACAAAATTCGTTCTGACAAATGGAGTTCCGCTGTACTTGTAATGAAAAACAGTCGTTATTAATTCGCTCGTACTGCGCGCGCATTAAAAGTTATTTATCAAACAAGTAACTGCGAACTGGTCGAAAACGCCCGACGAGTGAATTTCGTTTATAACGGCGAAGCTCGGGCTAATTTCACGCGTCGTGATGAAAATAATCAGGGTATTGCCTGTTCGTGGTACAATTGCGACTTTAATGACTCTTTATTGACTCTATATACCTTCGCCGTGAACTCAGCCGTAAGAGTATTACGATATTAAAAGCGCCTGGTGTTTGTTCTCCAAATTTCTTCGCCAAACTGCCTTCAGAACGTTTGTTAATGTTCCACTAATGGAAGTGTTTAATAAAAGAAGCACCGCCAAGGTGAAACCGTTTTGTATGTCCATTAAAATCTCCATTATGAATCCCCGTCGAGATGAAAAGAGAAAAAAGAAAACCAAAGTTCAACCATTGTGTCCATCCCTCGTGCCAGTTTCGCAACGTTGAAACGAATGTTCGCGCTCCATGTTAAAATATATCGGGCAATGTGCGAAAGATTCTACGATTATTTTTGTCGGAAGCAGTATCCGTCTCTTTCGTTGGAATCGTTCACGTCCCGTCGAATCGCGCGTGCCAATAATCTCCAAAGTCTCGAGCAGCAATTTAAAAAAAATCATCGCTGCATTCCATCCAATTACTCACCTAATTAATTCTCAGTTAAGAGTAATTGATATCGTAACGCGAATGAAAAATCCTGATACTCCGCGACCCTTGACCTATCGGCCGCGAAAGGTGTGTGAAATCCGCGGCGAAAAGCAGTCGCGTTAATCTCATCAACAGATGGAGGTCAAGGAAGACTTGTTTCGACACTCGGTCGAATAAAAAAAACGAAGAGAGAACGAGTAGAAAACTGAGAAAGAAACGGAGAGAACAAGGCGGTTAGCGTGGAGGAGAGCCTCGTGGCGGTTCAATAAGTTACAGCGAAATTTAATTCCGCGAAAAAGTTGAACGAGAGGAGACCGGAGAAAGACAAACACGAAGACAGACGTGTCCGACCGGAAGCTACGAGCAGCTTCTCTCGTCCTTTCTTCTCTTCCTTTTTCTCGTTTTCCCTTTTTTTGGCCGCTTCGAACTCGAGGTTTCCAATTCGAGGGGAAAGAATCTCTTAATGAGCGTGCTATCCACCACGAAACGATTCGAATCCGATCTTCCTGGCTTTCACTGAAATTAATCTAGCCGCAATCGAGCGCTGTGCACGCTTCGTTGACGTTTTTAAATCTTAATGTCGCGTGCTAACAGCCCGCGGCAGCGGGGAAACATCTTTTCCATGCTCGTTTTGACGTCTATCGATCGCTGCGATACAAAGCAGAGTTCTGTTGGCAGATTCGTACGATTTGAAAAGGTCACGACGAGAGAGGTACTTTTTTTTCTTTTATTGCCGTTTAATTAATCGATCGCTTTGTTTTCATTAATTCATTACTATCGATGTTGTGAAGAATGTTTCGATTTAAATATTCATTTAAACCTTCACCTAATTAAATCTGCATATACCTAATAATCCTCGTTTGTTGGATTGAGGGTAAAATTAAGGGACGATTAAAAGGGTAACATATTGTGCAAATATATTAATAAGTTATTTTATTACACCAGCCAAAGGAACGAAACTAAAAAAGACTGCTATAGGCTTGATGTATTATATAAAGGTCAGTGACATGGAAGACTTACTATACAGCGATACACAACTGTTATATAATTGTAATACAATTATAATATAATAATATAAATATATTATTATTGAAATTAAATTATATATTATAATTGTATTGTTAGTAACTAAATATTTTATTTATAATTATATCATTATATAATATTACTATATATATTATAATACAATAATAATATATATAAATATTATATTATAAACAATAGTAATGTATCATATAATATACAATAATATATATTATATTTATATATATATATTATTATTATCAATAATAATATATATAAATATACATAAATTATTAATAATAATTGTAATATAATAATTACTATATACTTATAATAATATAATTGTTCTTATTTGCACCAGAATCCAACTATTATCTGACAAAATAGTTCGTACGCTATCATTCTCGATCAGAAAATGAAAAGAATATCTTCCTCGCTGCGTACGTCGTCTACGGAAATGATGGAAGCACCAATACAACGGGAAAGGTATAAACCATCAGAGAGAAAGGTTAAATTGAGTCAGCCGGAATCGGAGCTTCATCCGCGAACGGTTTACCCGGCTGGAGTAATAGCAACTCGGAGAGACAGGAATGAAAGGGACAAGAAGCTTCCTTTTTGGCTGGCATTGTGAAGCTACCAGCTGAGGAATCATTTTCACTCGAAGGGATCACAATGAAGAAGCGTGAAAGAAGATATGAAAGGTGAGCAAACCTGAGTATACCCGGCCCGTTGAAGGGCTGAAGGGCTCAATCAAAAAGCTGCGACCCATTTAGAGAATCCCAACTAGCGCCTTTGTGCCTGGCACGTCGTCATTCCTCTGTATCTGCCGGACTTTAACTAACGCCGCCCTCGTCGGACAAAGTGAACTCTCCCCGAAGCGCGAAATCATCACCGAGAACGTTTCTTTATCTTCACGTAAATAGGAAAAAGCCTAGGCGAAAAACTGAACGAACGGATTGACGTAGCAGAAAATTATAATGTGGACGATGTATTTGTATTTAGAAACAGTGACTTCCTGGACACACTCTCGTGTAAGTACTTTACTTCACTGGTCAAGTATCCGAGACACGATTAATTGTAATTGAAATTTAAAAGGAAAGCTTAAAAAGAAAAAAGACGTTTATATTTGTATAATATTTATTATATTTATTGCATTAATCTCAATTATTATTTTTAATTTAAATAAATTTTTATCAATAAATAAAAAAATTAATTTGGAAAAAGAATTACCATTTTCAACACCTTTCTTTTTTTCAATTAGATTATTATTTTGAACTTTTTGATATTGAAGTCACCTTATTTAATGCCAATAATTTTTTATCTAAAATATTTTAATTTTTTTTTTATATAATTAATATAATTTTATTGTTTTCATTTATAATATTACTTACATTAATTATAGAATGAATAACAAGATATTTATGTTAACGAAAGTACGCAACTTCGATCTGAAATAATACCATCGAAGTTGGACAAAATTATCAAACAATTAATGATCCCGCATTTTCCAAAAATTCAAAGTTTATATGAACAGGTTATTTCGTTTCATGAATGAACATTCAATTAATATCCGTAAAATGATTAATTTCCAAGTTCGAAATATATTTATATGAAAACGGCACGGTCCCGTTGTATGTACCGTGTCATTATTTATATTTCATGGTCCATAAATCGAGAGCTAATTATACGTAAATATTCGAATTTTCAAATACGGGCTTTCCTCCCTCGAATCGAAATACCTTGCATATAAATAATTTTAATCTGCATATCTAATTTATCCTCGCGCGTGGAAAAAGCTGCAAACCGCTTCTATCACTCGTTTCCATTTCTATCTGCTCTTGATAACGACAGTCCGCGATGATCCATCCTCCATGACGGAATCCTTCTAATATTAAAATTCCACGCGTGAAAAAAGCTTTGCTTTATTACCGGCAGAAACTTGAAAAAGTCCATTTGTATTGGCTCCATTACGCGATAAAACTTTGACGGCCAGGAGATACCCTGTCGGCGATAAAGCGATATTAAAAAATGCGTAGTCTTCAATCAATGATTCCGTTATCAATTCGAATCTTTCTCGATAGCCAAAATTTACTGCGAAAATTTAATCGGATTCATGAAGCGTAATTCAATTCTTTCCACCGAATATTATTATATATTAACTTGATGATATTTATATTTATTCATTTGTTACGAATTTGATCTCCAATGATTTTAGAACGAATCATCCCCGTCGTCCAGTGTCCATTTGCAAATTCTGATCACATATCTGATCTAGTCTTTCGATCAAATATTATTTTAATCAGTCTTGTAATATCGATATTATATTTTTGTCAGTAATTTGATCTGTAATAATTTTATATATATTATTTTAATTAATCCTACGATCCTTCGTCACTGTACAATTCGATCCCCAACGATTTTAGAATAAATCATCGTCCGTCCATTTGTAGATCTTTATAAATCTGATACATACAGTTCGTTGAAACACATTACACCGGTAGATCTCGGTTAATCGTGAAAATTCTGGATCTCGTTGTCGTTAATTTGTTTATTCCGCTCGGTAACACCTCGCGTGATCGCTTCGAGGCTGCGTTGATTACAAAACAGTTGAACCATTCGAAGCGTATCGAACGAAGATTAAGTGGGTGTGCACGCTTATTTCCAACAACGGAATTTATGGACTCGGTAGAAACGGAGTTGTAGGAGTGGTCGAAAGCGAATTTTCGAGTGGGACTCGTTAATTTTACAACGACACGCGAGTCTGAACGTAACGCTTATTATTAGGTGAATTGTGTCGTTAATGCAGTATTCGCTGAACACACTCGTGAAAGGGACAGTTTTTTTTTTTCTTTTTTTCTTTTTAAATTACAGCTTCGTTCAATTAGTCTACGTAAGGTTTTAATTTATTGTGAAAAAAGGAAGAACACAGCGCAAGTAAAAACAATTTTAATCAAGTGCTTTATAACAGCAGTACGATTTCACTCGCGTTACCTGATGTGTATAACCTAAATAGTTTTTTCATAGTTTTTAATAAACTGATTGTTACGGACAAAGCTTTATGAACTGACTGTCACACACAATTTCAGTAATCCCCGCTTTTATGAATTATTTTTCTGCAGCATAATTTCTTGTTTCAAACGTCGTTCCCTTGTCCGATGCTCTCTTACTCTCTGTCATTTTCATTTTCAAATTTCACGAAATTTTAATGATTCCATATAACTAATTCTAATTCGATTCTAAACTAATTAAATCGAAACTGAAACTATAAGTAAATTCAACACTATACAATACTAAATTCACGTGGTAATGTATTATAATTAGCACTTAAGAGATCGGTACTTAGATTCAGATTATACAGATGGAAGAAAAGAAAAACATGTGACCAGTATGACCGTATAACAGATACTTCGTTTTAATAAATAACAAATTAAGCTCGTTCGCGTAATGAACAGCTATTAGAGTGAAGTATCGTTCCACGAATCACATAAATTAATCATAAAACACTATTTACGTATAAAATTACGATGACGAAGTAAATTACGTACTTCGAGAGATTGCAAAACCATACTACTAGTTGTCACGTTACCTACCGACTATTACAAATTACGTAATAATAATTTCAATATACTTAGAGCATCAAAATTGAAATTATCTAACATTTATTTGTTTGAAAATACGTTTGACAATACATTAACCACAGTCACGTTGTGTAGAATCAATTAATATTTGCAATATTTATGACATAGGCGAGTTGACATAGGTACGTAACGCGTTAAAAATAGCTCGAGACTTGCAAAAAAGTTCAAACAAATGCGCGCAACTTACAACTGAAATCGATTTGACTTTTTGCGGATTAGAACAACTATTTCACAGTTTTGAAGTAAATATTTAACTTGTTGCAACGTTAATACGTGGAACACACGCGAACTATCGTTAGAATAAATCTATGATTCACGCTGCTCAAGTCTGGATAAAGGCAGTATCTGTTAAACAACCAATTTGTAGCAAATTGATATAAACTTTGATATAAGCTTGTTATCTCTAACTGTACTGTGTTCGAAGGCAGGAATATTATTGTCATTTTATTTTTATTATTTATTTATGCATATTATTGACTATTATTATATATTTATTTATATTTATATTATATAATATATTTATATAATTTACTTATATTATATAATATATAATATAATTAAAATATAATATAATATAATATATTATATAATTTATTTATTTATATTATTGACATTTTTATCATATTGAATCAAGTAAATACTCATGTATATTTTACGTAGTTGATTCAAAGATATAAATAATTAATTAATATTACTGTTGTATACATATAATAAGTTATACTGTAGTAACTATAGTATAATAAGTTATACTAAAAAAATTAAATACTAAAAAGACTAATAAGTTATACTGGTAGACAAGTTACCATTTCTCTCCTACTCACTAATTGAAAAAAGTACATAGATTGCATCTTAAATTGAAATGGCGACTCGTCAAATTTTCAAGAAGAGACAGACAAGATTCTAGCCTAATTTTATCACGTGAAAGCTTCGACAACAACCACGAATTATCATACGTTTTACATAATTCGCAGTGCTTATAAATTCCAGCCTTGGATCATGTAATTCTCAAACGAAGTAGAGTGAACTTGAAACACTGCGTCGACACATAATCTATTGTATCACAACGAGAAACCGATTTTCGAGCTGCCTGTTATATATATATATACATATATTACTACATCATTATCCTGGAAGCAGGAGAGACGAAACAACCCAGCCATGTTCCAGTTATCGAATGATAAGACCTTTCACCGAATGATAAATTCATTTCAATTTGTTTTGTTAAATTAAAATGAGATTAGATAATTAAATTAAAATCAATCAAAATGAAATCAAATTTAATTTGTTTCGTTGAATTAAAATAAATTAAAATAAAATCGGGTCATATGTTTTAACGGGTAAGTTAAAACAAGATCAAATCCTTCTTTCTTTCCTTTTTGGTTACATTAAAATGAAGTCAAGAATCACCGAGGGGGCCTTTATCTTAAATAATAAGACGATATTTCAAAGTCATGATACTAAAGTTTCTGAACCCTGTGGAGGAAGACGTTTTACGAATGGATATCAGTATACATAATTCCAGCCTCAAATTTGCGAACACCCAATTAATTTTCATTATTTGAAACGAGGAAAACTTCGCGTCGAAACCTCCAGCGAATTTTCATGAAGATTCGTAGTATTCAAATGGAACTGTTCACGCCACGCCTCGTAAGTTGACTCTCGAGAGCTCGTGCAAATTTATTCTAGTTTATCCGCGACGGTGGGCACCCGTTTGTCGCTAATGCTAGTGTAAACTTCAAACTTCCAACACATTCTTTACACGTTTGTGGTGTTACGAAGAAATCAATGAACAACGTGTCAGTAGCCTTTTTTATTCTTCAAAAAGTTAATAATTCAAAATTACGTCTTGACTTGACTTGCGAGTAATAAAAAATTATTGGAGAATTGCCTGATCACCAGATACTAAATTTAAAATCACTACAGTATATATACATATAGCAATTCCAAGATAAAATGTTTAATTTCATATAACCCTATAGTTTTTACACAACTGCAACTTCAATTTATTTGTAAAACGTTAGTGATGATGAGCAATAATAGAGAATTTCAAAAATTGGACATGTACAAAACAGACAACGTTGTAAATAATTTAGACGAAAGGAAACAGAAAAAGAAAGAAAAACACTCACTTGAAGCTCAACCCATAAACCTTGGGAGTTTCCGGCGAAGTTGAGGTGCATCTCAGACAATTAAACCAAGGTAGACAGTCGATGAACATTGTTCTGTGATTTTATGAGAATGAGCCGCTGTCAGATGGCAGTACACCCGTGCACTTTTCTTTTCACTTTTCTTCAGTGGCACAGTTTCACTGGCTGTTGGATGTCATTCACATTTTTACACGCATATTATTATGCATATCACGCCATAAAGTGCATAATTTTAAACTCGAATTATCATTAAACGAATCTACTCTGAATGTTGAAGGAGAGTAGCAGTCTCCGTCGTAAATATTCAATTTTAATCATCTCCAGTGCAACAACACACGAACACAGTGGCCACGAAAAATATTTTGGCATCTGAT
This sequence comes from Frieseomelitta varia, assembly GCF_011392965.1. Classification (NCBI taxonomy): domain Eukaryota; kingdom Metazoa; phylum Arthropoda; class Insecta; order Hymenoptera; family Apidae; genus Frieseomelitta; species Frieseomelitta varia. Next base: position 23,968 of record NW_025110447.1, on the reverse strand, counting down.
GCATTCATGCCTCGTCAGTTTCGTTCGAAAATATGCAAATACTGTATTTATTATCGAAAATTAACATCGACGAAAATCTAGAAAAATCGGTGGAAATATATGTACAGTATAGGATGAAGAAGTTTTGAAATGATATTGCGAAATCGATACGAATCGAATAACTATATTTAACTAAAGACAGGTTTATTTTTATTAAAAATTACCACTAATCAGTATCGAGCGTATGAAGCTGCTTATCGGATCTGATAAGAATTGAAACATGTCGTTCCAAACAGAAGCAAAACAAGAAGCAAAACCAATATGTCAAAATATTTGCTGGAATATTCCTGGCTTGTTTGAATAAAATCGACATAAGCTGTACGTCACGAGCCGGTCTTCCTTGACCCGTACCTTCATAAGATATTCACTATTATAGCTACTCAATGGCTTCCACAAGCATATACTTCTAACTTCGGTTTGTTTCAATTTGGTCAAAATATCACTTAATTGAGAAATAAACATAGTATCTCTCACACTGAGATATTTTAAATAAAATTATATCATACAGACTGTTATGAAATAATAATTAAACATTTTAGACTGCTCAAAGAAAATCAAAGATGGTAGAAAGAAAACCAGGTGAAATCTCAATCTTCTTCAATTTCCGATGGAATATTTTAACTAAATATTTTATAGATATGGAATATAATATTTTATAATTCTCTAAAAATCGCCAGATATTATAGTAATCGGAGCGTATTATTTAGAGAGATTGTTAGAAGACAAATTCTATTAAACAAAAATTGTTAAACGTGTTGAAGGTTAAAAAATTAGAAACATGTCAATATATTGTTAACAATAACTTTTTTTAGTAATACATAACATCTTGCTTGGTAATGCAAACGTTGTGTAAAGAAGAAAATCATAAAATTTTTTTTCCCTGACATTTCCTTGCATTTTAATGAAACATGTGACATCAAGAGAACATTTATGTACGTTTAGCGCGTTCTTTTTATCGTTCACTGAAGGAAAACAAAAAACGTCATGTCATACGATTAATACGTAAGACTCCAACTTCCAATCAGAACGTACTCTCGCAGCATGCCATTAATTTCGTCTGTGAATTGCGACGATAGACGGAGACACAAGAAAAAAAAAATATGTAGAATGTAAATTGCCGTTTATATTATTTAAACAGTGAAATTGCAAAACGGTTCGAGCACGCGAAAAGAGGAGGAAAAGAGGGAAACGAGATGAAGAAATCACCGGGACCCAAACGCGAATTGAACGAAGTTGTACACCTATTCATAGACTCCTATTCGTTACAGTTGAATTAACCGATTGCATAGCGTTCTGCGTGGAAATTATGCGTGGAAACAGTGCGTTGTAATATTCAACGACGCTATAATATACAGGTTTGGCATTCTATTAGCAAATCGATAATTTTATGCGGCCGACACGTCTGATTATTTTCGAGTATATCGAGGTCTGTATATTCCTCAGGTAAGAATTACTCGATCTACTGATCTAAATATTTCAAGGCGCGTTTCAAGGTTTTGGTAAGTGGATTCTTATTTTTCGAAGAGAGAAAGAGAAAAACAATGAGGAATGTTGCATAAATTCGTGCGTTTAACCTGTTCCACTTCGAAAAATGATTACAAAACTTGAACACACAACTTGTAACTGTTTGATAGCGTGCAAGTGCAAGCGCAAAGTGATAAATTTCAGACAATAATATTGGTGGCATCGAGCCTAAAAAAATTGATAAAAGTCTTCTACATTAATTTACTCTTCTTTCTATTTACTCTTTTTTATAACAAACAGAAGTTACGTACGCAAGTAACAGTAAATTAAATTGAAATGTACTGAGAAAATGAAAGAAATCTTTTGCTTCAATGTGTTTCTTTTCTAATAAAAATTGTGCGTTTTAAGTTCAACTAAATTTAGAAAATGATAGCAATTCAAATAAATCTGGAAAATAATTCTAGAAATTGTGTGCGCGAATAATAACAAATCGAATTCAAATAAATGATAGCGTGTGAATAATAATAAATTGAATTCGAATAAATCTGGAAAATAATTCTAGAAATTGTGTGTGCGAATAATAATAAATCGAATTCAAATAAATGATAGTGTGTGAATAATAAATTGAATTCAACTAAATATAGAAAAGGATAGTAAATTGAATGCAAATGATTCTAGAAAATCTTTAATTTTATATGCATGTATGCGCATATAGTGTTTGATAATAAATAGGAGCTACGCGCACATGCGAGTAAGAGCAAGCAGGATTAAGAGAAAATGAACATTTAAATAAGATTTTGAAGATTTTGTTGAAGCACGCTGTTACACGTGTATTATAAAATTAATTGATTCAAGTACGTGGAGTGGCTTTCAGTGTTTTCAGTGAAACGAGACCCTCTAACCAGCGAGGTTTTCTCCACATACACCGAGGATAGTTGTTAATTAATCCACGGTTGTTCATGCGAATTCAACAACTTCCTTTATCCGGAAACGAAATCGTACATACCGTGAATATTACGATTCCTCTCGACTTCAATTTATAATAATATCGGCTATTGTCCTTCCCAGCAAACGCGAGCTTCGTAAAAATTTCGCGAACGCATCGGACAAGAAATTTTTCCACGATCTTGCATATTTCACTGAAACCGAGGGGACTCGATGGAATACAGCGGAATATACGTCATACTTCGTAGAGGAAAAACAAATCTCTCGTGAAGCTGGTTACATTCTGAAACAGTGATTCCCAATCTTTTTCGAGTCGCGAGCCCGACTTTGTCATAATCACGTAACTCTGCTCCCGTTCGATGCAAAAATTATCTCTAATGACGATCGTTCTTGCTAAATTTTGAAATACATTGAAATATTCACGAATAATTTGACGCGGAACGTTTGAAAAATTTAAATACAAATGGTTAATTGCACTTGACATACTTCTTTTTAAATATTCGAAATATTTAAATGTCCGAGTCACTCTACGTCGAATGTCGAACTAAATATTTAAATACCACGTCATACCGTACTTTAACCTACCGTATTTTATTTCACCTACTGAAGTATCATTTTCATTTTGGTGAACTTGAACGGTGCAACAGGATTAAGTAACAATCTTTCATTTATCAAACCGAGCGTAGCCACGTTGAAATAAATGAAATCACCGGAAATCACAGTAATAAAATTTGCAATGCAATAACCATCCACTAACAATAACCCACATACTGCACGAATGCCACTGACTTCTCAAAATGACATGTAAATAGTATTAAAATATCTTAAAAACATAAACTACTACACACATATCTAATGGCACCGTCGTCGCTAATGACCTCGCTGTCGATGCGACATTAAAGAAAAATAGAAGAAGAAGAAAATTTCCCGTAAGAATAATTAGATAAGCAATACGTAATGAAACAACTTTCAGGAGAAAACACCTTGCAACTCCCTAAACTAAAACCACGATCGACAGGTTGTTAATCTCGATTAACCAAAGAGAGCAAACAGACCGACCAAAAAGACAACTCGAAGCGTAACATCTAAAATTTCAATCGGATTCCAACTCGTGTAAAATCTAGAATCACCTAAAAGAGAATCTCCGTAAAATCAGTCGAACGTTATAGAGTAACGTCAGCATTTTACTAGACACCTCGGGAATCCGAAAAATTCCAATCTAAATAGATTTCAGTTGGGCCAGTGTGTTCGAGTGAGTCTCGGGCGTGAATATTCCCCTCTTTGTAACCGAGATTCCGAGGTTTCGTTCAAAGGACGTTTCATAAATTCGATTCGTATCGTTTCTCTTCACTCGCGAGGCAATACCAACGGCACCACTGTTCGCAGGAAACGCGTCTGTTCGCGCGTGAAATCGCCGATTTATCGACACAATCGATCGGAAACCGAGGGAACCGCGTGATCCACGGAATCGATCCACGTACTGCGGGTACGAGCCATCAGGAGGAATGCTATAATGGACGTGTCTTCGTCTTTCTTTCCCGTTTGTTGTCTCTCACCGGTTCTCCCTCTCCTTTCAAGCAAGACTATATAAACAGGAGAGAGAGGGAGAGAGAGAGAGAGAGAGACCGGTACGGAACCGAGCGACTCGTTATGATCACGCGAGCTCCTTTTGGTCGTCCTACGTGAAACAGCCCACTCAACAGTTTCTGGCTGGCTCTGTTCTGTCTGCGAAGGACACTGGAGAAACTGGATTAAGGTATGCAAAAGGTGTGTCGCGTTGCCGCGGTTTCAACTCCGATACGTACGTACTTTGAGATATTTTCTGTACGATGCAATTTTTCTGTGTTTCAACCACGTTTGTCGTGGAAAAATTTGGAGACCACGTAAGGAGTATAGTAAGTATAAGTCGTATTTTATGCAAATATCTTTTTGTTGTGAAATCTTCAGTTGACGGAAGAGTTTGATACAAAGTTATACAGGAATTTCGGTATAAAGTGATTGTTTATTTGTAGTTAAAATAAGAATTTTGTTTGATGGTTGTTATAAAATGAAGCTTAATATACTATTTTCTCTTAACGTTACGTTTGCAAACGCTAAACTCGCTACTCTCTGGGCTCGCAACTCACTGTATTCTCGCTCTTGCAACTCGCAATTCTCTGATTTTTTCCTCATCTTCACAAATATTCGTCGTTCATACACACAAACGCATCCATGTCCTTAATATCTTAAGGGCTAGCAATGAACATTCCCAGGTCCTAGACCTACTTTCTCTACAAGGCTACAAGGCTACAATTGTTGGGCACTGGAGAAAGTTCTGGGCCCTTTGCCAGAATTTGCCCACAGTTATAATGTAATCACTGCAATATGATAATTAAATTGATCCACTGGACCGAAGGTTTTGACAACGAAAGTGTGTTTGTACGACACAGGTCACTTTTAATGGAAAATGGCTAACACTGAATGCTCCAGCATGTTCTCCGAGTTATTAAAGTTGGACAGAAAATGAAATGAAATGGTTCGTGTTAATTGTTAATCATTTAACTTTCGTAAATTTGAAATTTCTTTTTTTTTTTATAAATCAAAAAGATGTTGCAATTTTTTGGCAAAAAAAAAAAAAAAAAACGATAACAAATGTTCACATCTTCTCGTTGAAAAGAGTGATCGTGACCAAGGTTATGAACGGAGAGGAAATTTGAAACGTTGTGGAACAGAAAAATGATCGATATCAGTAAACTTTCTTACATAATGATCAGACTAAGCAAACACGCATAATCAAACGCAAACGCGTCAAGATTTCATTTACCTTCGTGTTGCGATAAATCTACATTCTCTAATTCTGTAAACATCACTGGCGGAAACGCTGAGGCGGAATTTCTCAGGAGGGTATATACCGCAAAGGGTATAACAAAGTTTACAAAACACGTCACTAACAATTACGCGTGCAAATTACTAATTCCGTATGACTGCACCTTGTGAACTTGCTTCAAAGCGCTTTCGAGAACTTCGACGCGAAACAACACTTTGATACCGAAATTTCGAATACGAGTGAGAGACAAGAACAAAATAACACGTGAACGTGAGGTCCTAGTATGTTTATTTCGACTGAACAAAATTTAAAACTGTACTGTTTGAGCTCTCAGGTTCTTATTAAAAATTTATTGAGAAGAATCTTTAAAATTCTTTTCAAAAAAAAAAAAGAAAGAAAAGAAAATTCATGAAACGCACCAGAGCTATTTATTAATTGTAATTTAATACTCTAAATTAGTAACTATACTACTAATTACACAAAACTGATTGGAACGTTTGTGTCGTAGTATAATTTATTATCAAAGATATCTAAAAATAGTAATCTTCTTTAAATTAATAGTTTGACAGGTGCGTCAATTCCACTAACACTAACATGTATAACTGATGATTGAAACCAACTGACATAACCATCGCGCTGGCCTTTGAATAATTAAACAGTGTTGTCAGCATATTTCTTCAATGTATTCGCACCGAGCACTACGCTAACGCAATATTTTCAAGTAATATTTGTAACGTCCATAAAAAATGAAGGAGGATTCAATGACAATTCCTTTTAATCTATTCAACTATTTTAACAACATCAGCAATTAGAAATGCAAAACGTTATTTCGTGGAAGTGATTAGTAGGAGTAAACAGTCAAAGTCGTTAGTCAAATTAAAGTAAACGTTGGACAGAAATTTGTAATAATTACACGAAGATTCTTTTCAAATGTATTTCGAATAATATTTGTTTTCCAATTAAATTTATTCACGACCTCCTGTTGGAAAAAAAAAAGATACGAAAGATGTGAGACAAGCTTTATACTTATATTTGTAGAGGAAATAACGTGTATCAGAATCGCGTGTACAAACTGAAAAGATAAGAAAAAAAATATAGAAGAAAATTTTTCGATTGGAGGCTTCATTTTCCAGAAAATCGAGTTTGAAAATTTAAATTAAGTATACACGTGTGCCAACACAATTTTTAACGAAACATATCAAAGTCTACTTACTTAAAAATTAAACTTTTCTGTCGCGTCTAGAATTAGCTGAATTCGATAACTTTGATAAACTTGTCAAGCTCGATTTTCTTCAAATTAAAAAATTTTACTCTATATTTTCTTCTTACTCTTCTCTGTAAGAAATGATTCGTTTGTACACATTACCCTAACACAGCTCCCATACAGAGAGGAGACATTTGTAGTTTTAACTTTGTAAGTGAAATAATGATTTTTCAATGTCACGTGTCATATACAAATCTTACGAAACTCCTTCCAAACAGAGAAACCAAACAAGAACCACGAATGTTCGCGAAGTATTTGCCGATAAGTATACACTAATTGCCTTACGAACGTCCAAGGCTGTTTCTGCTAAAGAAATATTGCAATTTGAAATGGCGCAAAAAAAAAGACATTTCAAACGAAAGTAAATATTAACAAAAGAGAACTCAGTTAAACCTAACTTAGTTAAATAATAAATGATCATCAAAATTCACGTACATCGAGGATTAACATTGACTAACATCGATTGACTTTTCCTAGCAACAAACACTGCGATCAGTCACTTAATGTATTCAACAGGGCGACTATAAAGTCAGCATTTTTTAAAAAATTCGCTTAATTTCGTCAAACGCATGAATATGTATACGTGAACTTTTCTCCGGCGTAATTTACGATCCTTCAGAGATTACTAAATTTGTTTGCTGCCCGTGTAATCGTGAAAGCCATGTGAACGTGACTGTCGAATATTCACGATCCTGATCTGTAAACATCCCAAATCATTCTGCTCGAAACAATACCGATATCCGGTCGATTAAAATAAATTTCCTTCTCTCGTAAAGTCGGAATCAAAATTTACGATAAAATTTCCGACAAAATATGAAAAAAAAACTCGTTAAAAAAACGTTACTCGTAATTCTATGAATTTTATTAAAAATTATTGGAGAAAGAAATGAGTCTCGACCTGAACCTCTGCACTTTTGCGTAAAACAAAGTTCGAAATTTACAAGGCAAAGAATGGAAATTTCCTTTATTGGAAAATTGGAGTAGTAAAGATCATAAGATCTTCTTGATACGAAAGAAAAAAAAAGAAAAAAGAAGAAAATCGTCGTTATTCGTTTTTAGAAAAACCGATTCGACATCGCGTTTCAGAGAGTGAACAATACGAGTATGTTTCACAATGGTAGCTAATAAACAGGACATTACGTTCCACTAAGGTACATTTAATTGCAGTTCATGCGTTGCTAACTACGCAAGGTTGTATAAACAGATAAAGAGGTAGCAAACGTAATCCATCTGAAACACCTTCGTAACGTATCGTGCACACATCACAGATGTTATTATTAAACAATACGTACCAGACATTATTCCACCATTTTTATGCCGCGCACTGGCGAACAACAAAATATCATTATCTGTATTTAAATGAAACACAATCGAGCACAAGGACAACGACTGTAGAATATCATCGATCACGTTGTCGAACATTTTTTTTTTCAAACGCTTCTCCAACAGTTTTAACTTTTCGAAAGTGCGAAGATCAGTGCCAACTACATGGAACTTCAGAACGCATGAATAAAAAATTTCGAACGATGAAAGGGCACAGGTGAGAGCGCAGAACGAGCCGTTCTAGTCCAGAGAACAATAAATTTTCGCATACTATCAACCTTTCTACCAGTCCCGGGTCTATATGCCAGCCATTTTTTGCATTTTACCGTGTCAGCACGATTTGACGCGTTCAAAGATTTGCTGATATCGCCGCGAACAATAGGTAAATGGCAGAACACATATCGCCGATCGAGAAAATAGAATCGCCATCGTGGAGAGATGTTAGAATATCTTTTCAAGTGTAATTTAATTTAAATTTAATGTCGTCCGATCGAAATATTTCTTCGACTGATCGTGGCTATTCTAAAGAATTCAAACGCCTGCTCCAATGAGAAAGCAGCGCCAACATTTATACATAGATTGTATTTACTGAAAGAAAATTGAATACGAATTTAGAGCACAGTTTTCAATTAGCTCGATTTGTTAGAACCACTTTCAAATGCTGAGAAAATGGAGATGGCTTTCTTCAATATTCTTTCGAGGAACACGAATATTTCATTTCCGAGACAAATATTAACTTTGCCGTTTCTCCTTCTCGTTTCTGGAGCGTTCGTGTATTTAAATTCGCGCGAATGATAATTTATGTAAAGGGCTGGACAAAGGGAGCGAAAAATGTTCTATAAATAAAGGGGTCGGTGGAAATTAAGTTGGAGAAGATAGGTCAAGATAAAAACAAATGCAAATGAAAAATGCAAATCTGCCATTACTTTGGAGAAATTCCTTTTGAACAATTCCTGATTTACGTGAAATTGTCTGTGAAACGTGTTATATGTAGATTATCGCTTTGGCATGCAGATGAGACTTCACCTCAAATGTCCTTTAAAATTATTTTGCAATTCATTTAAATGTATCTGTGACATCGTAGAAGAATATAGAGAACATTAACAACGAGAGAATATTTTTAAATTCTATTTTCTTTCTTTTTCTTTTCTTTTTTTTTTTTCTTCTGCTTTTTCGTAAACAAACGAACTAATTTCTCATCTTAGAGGCAACAGACTCTACAGAATATTTTAGAAGGAATTCTAATTCAAAAGTAACAAGTATCCACTGAAGCGCGGAACTTTTTCAAGAAAGTTTTTGTAAAAAAAAAAAAAAAGAAAAAGAAACGATTTCGACAAGTTTTTAAACGATCCCTTTCGGCGGGCGCGCAACGAGCAGCGAAGTGAACTTCATCGTCGAAGAATTAAATTATAAACACGTAGCAGTCGAACAGAATGTTATCGCTCGAGGAGATTCGTATTCAAGTTCGTTTAAACGTTTCTGAAAGGGGTCGCGTTTCAATTCCATTGGGAAGAAGAAAAAGTTTCGCTAAGAGAATGTAACTGGGTAAATGGAGGGGGATTGAAAGAAAAACGAGTGAATGAAAAGGGAACAGCGAGAGCGAGAACGGTCTGAAGCTAGGCCGAGAATACCTTGCAATGGAATCGCTAAAATACCATTGAGAATCTGCATGGTACGCATACATACAATATAGTGAATTGAAAGAAAATAATGAAAAAAGAAACAAAAATAGAGAAGAGAAAAGAAACAAGAATGGCTTGAGCACAAGAGATAAAATGTCGCTGAAACTCCGCCCCTCGATTCGGTTCAGACACTGACCAGGTGAAACTTGATTACCGCCAACAGCTCGCCGTTGCAACAATAAGCGAATTTGTCAAGAAAAAACCGGCGGCAAACCGAGAAAAAAACTTGTTGCGCCACGTAACGCGCGAATTTCTTTTCGAGCGTCACGTTCCAAGTCTGGACGAAATAGCCTTCGAAAGACTCACTTCTTATTGTTAGAAGGATCGAAAGAACTAAGAAGAACTTGAAAGTTCGCCAGGCGAAGGACTAACAACACTTTTCGTCGCGATAGAAAGGTATTCTCGTGCAGCTAATCTCACGCGTATCGAGAGATATTTATTCTCACCCTTCCTTATCCTCGTCTCGATCCGTCTCTTCTTTATTGTCCTCGTCCGCCATCCTCCGAGTTGAGATAAGTTCCCTGCGACGATCGCGGCGAAAGGCTTACGAGGAGGCAAGCATATTACGAGGTGACAAGTGAACAACAATCCGCCGGTTGGCGATGAAATGAACCGACTGTGATTCGCGACGATGGAAACAGACCGAAGAAAAATACGACCAGTGTGTGCTCTTGCCAATCCGGACTCACCATCAAATTTTGCTCAACTGGCTCACTCGAAGTAGCCCAAGGCATCGTTAACTGTTACGGCTTCTGAAATCCCGCAAGCACCCAATTCTATTTTGTATAATGCCATAATGCCATTAAGGGTGTTCTAGATCGCCCGTATTTTCCGCCTGCGGTGTGTTATTGACGGAATCGCGCGACGAAACGGAATACGATCGTCGAAGAAAGGCGCCAAAGGGAACCAAAAGTACGAGAGTAATCGTCGGCCATTTGTAATTTCCGGCGGAACGGAAACCACGTTTGAATCGTATATATTATCGAACGTTGAACGTATAAATGTTACTATCGTAACAATAAACAACCTATTAGACTACGGTTATTTATCCATTTAATCGGTATTAATATAAATAAAAATATTCTTCAACTGGTATTATCACGTCTGCAAGCCCTACCGCAGTATATTTTCTTTTAAATTGAAACAGCAGTAAAATTAAATTCTTGATTATTATCTAACAAAGTCTTTACTATTATCTAATGAGTCAAGAGTAGAGTATTAAGAGAATTATCTGAAATGTATCTACAAAAAATTGATCAGATTAATTATCAACGTCAATCCTAGGGGGAAAAAAGGAAAAAGTTTCAAGGTCCCGATACGAATAGAAAAGAAATTGGAAAACCGAAGGGGATTTATCTAAGAAAGATGGGCTTCCTCTAAAATGAACTGACATTTTAATCCCGCTCATGCAGGAACTTTAAAGGGATACCTGTCGACATTTCAGTGTACGTTACACTTTACGGATTTGTTATATAGAAGAAAATTACAGTCTACACCAGTCTGTAACTCCCGTTAGGAAAGGCATAATACCTGATGGAACTTCTGATGCAACGTCTGGCTGATGCAACCTCTCCGGGGAAAGTCGCGGCGAATCTGACATTAGTTCCAAACTGTTTTAAATTTCTAACAGGATCAACGCGACTTGGAGATGTTAAATAACCCAAATCTTTTATGTGCACCTCCCTGAGGCGCGGCCTTCGTACGTCGGAACTAACGTATGTACGTTCTAACGTCAAATGTTTTGACACACGACGAATGAGAAAAGTTCGCAACGACAAAAGGCCCTGCACCAGACACGATTGCGAAAGGTAATTTTGCAGAAATAGCGCGGCGCAACTGCGTAATCTTGCTTTCATTTCCGTCCGGCCGTTAACCATAAAGCTTGTGTATTTCTAAATGATTACGCCGAGCTGCAAAACTGGCACGTACATATACGAAAAGCACGTAAAACACTCGGTATTGTTATCGCGATCCCATTGCACTACGCACTATTAACACAAGAAGGCTGCAATTTTATCTTATCGCGCGATTACGAACACACTAATGGTACTGCTCGCGGAATGATTTAATTGTCGGAGAACGACAGAAACTATCGTTTTCCACGTCGCGTGGAACAATAAACACGGGATGTGAAATAATAAACAGAAATAGTGAATCGTTTCGAGACGCTTGGGTAATTTAAGAGACCTTTGTGTCATGGAATTATTATTAGATCGTTTACTTAGCTAGTCTACGATCAAATATACTCGATGGTGTGAGTCTATTTAGGAAATGCAAACGTAACGAATTATATTGCTCGTCTGTCACTGACTGGTTTGTGAGTATTCTTAAAACATATGACGATAGATGTTTAAATTCTAAAATTGAGGATCTTCGTGAAAAGAGACTCTGTATGCTTATAGCTTATACTCACTCTGTATGTTATACTCGCATATTTTCTAACCAAATGATTGAATTACGTTTAATGGGGCTTCGAAGCAAGAAGATCGTTGTAATTATCGAATGTTTCAAAGACTGTAATTAAATTATCCAACGCCGGGTTCGCAAGCTCGCTTCCTTCAGAAAGCTCCTCAATTTACCTCAAGTACTATATATGTATTTAACGATTAGCTCGAATTTCTCTCAGGCTACGCTGCTACTAAGGGTTCAACTAAAGAAATAATTGTAAATGGAGTAAGGTCAACTGGAACTCTTACCGGCTCGGTAAGAGTTCTACTGACCTAGACTGGTCTAATCCCAGCTAGAACAACGAAGACTCGTTAAAAGTTAGGGAAAATCAATCAAGACCACGCTGACTCGGTTGAAGCCTCATCGATCCACCTAGATCTAATCCATGCCTAACCTGAACTCTCGAAGGATCTAAACCAGATCCAACTTGTAACGAGTTCCGGGAACACTTGCCGAGTTCAAACAGCACCGATTGACTTGGTATATACATGTCATGATAATTTCAAAGGGCTTTGAGGGATTAGCAAGATCTAATCTAATGGAAGACTCGTGTTCCGTGTACTTGCCTGTCAGATAATACAAGCTTCGCCGGCCTCAAATTAATTTTAATGAATTTCGCGAAACGAACATCCACGATATCAAAAATAATTCACTGAATTTTTTTGCGTAACATAACATCCGAATAATAAGAACAATGTCGAATAATAATTGGAATAGTACGAAATATATACAGCCATGCCGCTATTAAAACCACACAACTTTTGTATTAAACAATTTTGCATTAGACACATAATTTAAAAGTTATTTCAGTTGTGCAAGTTACGTGAACGTTACCCAGTTACATGAAACAACGTAACTACGTAAGATTTTAGCCAAAATAATTTTGTACGCCTTCGATTAAACTCTGAGAATTCCGATTGTTTCCAGCCTAATTAATAGGGCATAGGTTAATCGATATTCAATTGGATCGATATGATCTGCGAAGTGTTTGTAGGGATTATACAAGACCCGACGTTATGAGCTAGATTTTGACCAGGCCAACAAATCGATCAAGCTTTCCTATTTACATACATTATATCAAATGATTGATTCGCGTGGAAGCTTACAAATTATCGTAACGATGTGCATGTTAATTGTCATAATTACACATGTATAAATTATTATAATAACAAACGGATGGAATAACGAACATATGTCTAAATTATAAATAGAGAAACCGAAAATGATGTTTGAGAGGCAAGTTGTACTTGTGAAAAATATACTTTTTACAAAAGTATAAATTCTCTATTACACTATTTATATTCTACATTATCGTATTTTACATGGTAGAAATAAATTTTCACAGTTGGATACAATTATATCTAACTATCTCAATTATTCGTTTCAGTTATCTTCAAATTGCTTTGTTCGAAGATCGCGTTCCCCTAAATCAACCGCGGCTCTTGTCATTTTTACCATTATGTCATTACCGTGATAGACATCCTGTACTAGACTCTCAGGTACAGAGTCAAAACAATGAGATTCTATGCATAAGAACGCTATTCATTTCACTATTAACAGCACGTGTGACACTCTTGCTTACACGGATGCACCTCACTGACTTTGGCTTTATACATTCCCCTGACACGATCTGAATCGTGGCTATTGTGAAGACGTAACGAAGCGTCGCTTAAGCGACTTCTGATATTCCTCCCACCCCCTTCCAACCGATGCATTCTTGTTTAATTTCCTGCATGGAAAGCAACGGCCACCTGATGATATCGGGTCTCATTTTCTACGATCAACGGCGTGAAATATCCTTTCTATTAGATGTTACCCGAGAAACGGACCAAAAATCGTATTTTAATCATAGATAACGAATGAGAATGACGGAGAACGATTAATTGATCGCGATAAAGGATCGTTCGATCGAATAATAACGAATAAATTCTGTTCGTACGGTGGTGAATTCATAACTTTAATCCCAACAGCGAAACAACAGCGAGGCACATACGTAAATCGATTCGCAGAAACTTCAATTCGTGGCACTCGTACGTATTTCGTGCATTATTTTCTCATTAGTAAGAGAAACTTACGGAGAATATAATACCGCATGTATCGATCTCGAAGGTTATTTATACATCCCATTAAAATAATAACGATTTTGATAACCATGTTCGGTTTACCTATATAACTTTCCAGAGCCATTTTTTTCCTACGAGAAAATTATTATGCGTGAAATTCGAAGAAAACAATTAACTCTCGATATTACAAATATCAATGATTTTAATTCTGATTCTGAATAAAATTAACCTTTAATTAATTCATTAACTCTGTTAATTTATTAATTTTATTATTTTAATTTAATTTAATTCATTTAGCGTGCAATTATACTTTATGTATAATTGCACGAATATTTGGGCTTTTAGTATACTTGAGATAAAATTGATCATATGTTTGAAATACAATCTGTTAACTATTCAAACAGAACGCTTACGTTCCAGACATTAGCCATCCTTTGTTAACGCAGAGACGCGCAATATATAACAGGAAATACGAATTCACGGCTCTTATGCATTGTTACGCAACAATCTGCAATCAGTATAATCTCAAATTGTTTCAATTGTATCACGATACAACGCGTCGTGAACATTTAAATTCTTTGCTTCCCAATGTAAGTAATACATATAATGTACACACATAATATACACACATTTTCATACACAACGATACTGAGTGTAGGCCAGTACAAGTTGTGTATCATTCATAGGCTATTTTTAAACCGTCGTCAAATTTAATTGATCTTTAATGGTATAATTGAGCTGACTTCCTATTTTGCATTTCATAGTGTCCTATCATACCGTATGTTGTGTCATATTTGTCCACTAACAACCTTCTACACTAAAAATGTATACTATTCAAAAAAATTGTTAACAGTACAATATTTATCTTTCAGCAATTATTATAATATATATATAATTTTTGCTTATTATGTTGAAAATAATAATAAGAAATTAAAGGTATCTTATTCTTTAACATTTGCTTCCTAATGTAAGAAAAGAGAAGAAATTGTTCGCGAAATATGATTTTAAAAAGCTCCATCAACCTTCGTTATGCTTTTTCCTAGATTAAAAATTCTAAGAATGGAACAGAATGAAGCAACGTAGGGTACAAAGAAGCTGAATACGAAAATTGAGAATATAAGAACATCGTAAAGAATAATCTGAGATAAAAGCTTCTATCTCAACCTCAATTGGAAAGACAGGATAACGCGAGCTTTGATACAAATTCATGTACTGCATTTCACAGAGAGATATTTTCATCTCCAATGAGAAAAGAAGTACATATCTGGTAGAAATAAAAATGTATGGAAGAGAAAAGCTAAACTAACTAAACTAGAACGCCTAAAAACTTTTTATTTGAAAGTATTTTAAACATCTTTGAATAGAAACGGTATTGTTTTTCTAAATTTTCTAAAAGGCAAAAATAAAACTTTATTTATATGGAATTATAATTTATAATTTACCTATCACACCTTAATAATTGTTAATAACGTCACATATTTTATCAATGAGGATTAAAATAATTTACTTTGATACTCTTAGAATTCACATTATCATTTTATCAGAACTTAATTACTACTTACTAATGAAAATTTAATTTACTAATGAAAATTTCTCAAGCTAAAAATATATTAGTCTGTAGCTTGAGAAACAATTCTGTAGTCTTTATTAAATACAAATTCTTGGAGTCATTTACCAATTGCTATGTAGCTAATAGCTAATAACTCCGATTAGACGTTAAAATTTTTGAAATTAACAAATTGAGACGTCAATAAACACGACTGACCAAGGAAAATGTATTAATTAATTTTGTTCTCTATGAATCTAAACTGTATTTTTTTAGTTTACCATCTGTGTAAATATCTTATCCTTGTACATATAATAACATTGAATAATGCATTTATTTTAATGTAATGTGATATGATTGTGCATTATAATATAACTAGTCACTGGTAATCCTAAAATGGATGTGACTTTAAACAAATAGTTTTCCCATTAAAATGATCTGAAATAAATTACAATGTATTAATCAAAACGAAATTTGATAAACATATCAAGTACTGAACAATGTTACATAAAAAGAAAAAAAAAATTATGAAATAATATTATGCCAAACATATTTAATCCAGTACACGTTCTACACGTTCTACACGTGACATTCTAAAAGCAAAAAGTGAATGTAAAGATGAAGTCACGGTCACAATGATAAACGCACGTCAAGTCTAGTTTAACAGATTTCAAACCTGTTTGTGACACATAAAATATCACTCGTTTGAAAATTATTCTAAACCTTTAAGAATAATAAAAAGTCATCGTTTTCACGCGTATCAGCATTTTTAATCTCTGAGCATCCAAGTGAAAGTTCGTCAACAAGAAAATCCTAATTCCCCTAATTTGCCTTTATTCCCTTATATTATCCTCGTCACGCTACCAATTATTCTCACGTTACAGTATGCCCGATTTCGTAATCGTTCTTATCGCGTGTTCCCCTGGTTATCGGGAAATCGCGAATTAACACGAATCACCACGAAGTCCGTGCTCGGTCGTCCCTCGACAGAAATCGTCAATTTCCGCCGAGTTCCGGCTCTAGCACGAGGCGTCGGTTTCTGTCTCTACGAAACGAATCTTCAAACACTCGTCGAACGTGATGCAGACAACACACAGAGGTAATGCATACCCACGTAATTGTATCCAGCATTAAGTGTCTGTCATATTCGGTTTATCAAAGGAATTCGTTCGTATAACCGTACGTATTGCTTAATACTTACCTCATCGAGAGTGGTTCCGTTGTGGCCAAGCCGCTCTGCAGTCAGCTTCTCATTCTTCCTTTCTTTTTCTCTCTGACAGCTAGCATTGTAGCCATGTGTACGCGAACGTGGCCGTTCTGCCGAACGATCACCGCCATGACACATCACAATTCCTCGTTACCGCGGCGAGATACTCCGAAACCGAAACGACGAACATTTCACGGCCTCACTAACACTAACACACGCACAATATCCGGCGGTATCTTTTTGGCAGCCGGCAACAGGTCGCGGTAGTCGTTATCCCGTAACACGCGTCGTCGTGTTATTGTTTATTGTTCAGTCCACGGCGGAGTTGCGGCGTCGGTAGTGTCGGGTTCTTGCTCTATTTCCGTCCCCTCAGGTAAGAGAGGAGGGACAAACGTAGTCCGGCTCGGACGAACGCTTGGAGACACTATTAACGAAGCTTAAGAACCGCCCGGCGAACTGAAAGAGAGGTGAAAAGAGAAAAAGAATAAGACGCGACGGTCAGAAACAGAGAAAGAATGAACGTAAAGGAGAGAAGAAATACAAGACTGGAGCCAGCGGCTACCATTATAAATAGTTGCTATCCACTAGCGATGGGAGTGATACTTCGTCCGCCAGGTGGAACAGCTGTAGATATCTCGAATTTTATTGAATCATCGATAAATCACGATAATTCAATAAATTTACAATAAATACGAGAAATTAATGAAATTTCAGGCATGAAGCAAGCAGCTTAAAATGCCAATTTTGTAGTATAAACGTGATTTGTTTGAAACTATTCGAGACTGTGTCGTTCCCATCGCTATCGATCGAGTGAGCTAGAGTGAGATGAACGAAAGCTAACGAGTGAGAGAGAGACAGAATATATGAAGGGAAGTATGTACGTGAGGAGAACAAAGATAGAAAACGGTTTCTCGTTCGTTTCTTTACCTCATGTTTTGCGTCATTGTTCCGTCACTGAGGTCTGCCTTGAATTTTAACGAAACGGTTGCGGTCCTAATGTATAAATCTGCACGATTTCCTTTTGACAAACGACAATTGCCAATTTTGTAGCTCCATGGTTGCATTGAACTGCAATATGAGAACTATTGAAATAGGTAACACCTATGCAATTAGCGAATTTATCAGTCAATCAACGTCAACAAAATCACATGTTTATGAATATGCTCCATAACCAGCCATATTTATGAACAACGTACTTCATGTTCATTAAAACGAAAGGATTATTATAACTATTAGTTTCCGGTTCACATTCAAAACAGGCACACTTTTTCACAAAAAAAAAGATGAAACAAAATATGCACATTACCTCAAAGTAGTTCTCCAAAACAATCCATTTCCGGAATACTTTTGAATCTCGTATCAATTATTTCAATGCAAGCTGCATGTTGATACAATAGTTGATCGTTAACACAACTGTGACACATAATTAATTGTAAAAACGCAAGCACGATCTCCCACTGGCAAAAACAGTTACTTGACTTTTTTCTCAACTCGAGTTCTCGATATATATCGAAATATCTCTCTTTCAAAGATCGAACTTCCTAACGTACCAAAGTTCGCACGACATCTATCATTACACGCAGGTTCCGTATTACTTATTTTAAGGATCGTTTGTTGGCAACACTTTGACGCTTCGTGCCTGTTTATAAGCTTTGGCGCGAATCCGAAATGTCGTGAGGGTTGTCGGGTATTTGCGAAACGGTCGTAAATCAATTAATATATTTTTGTTTCGTTTTTAGCTGGTGCGTATGTTGTTATGTATTTCTTGTGCGGTAAACACACACGATGAAAATCGACGAGTATAACAAGTGTCATGAAGAAAAGCAGCGTGTGCGTGATCTCGTGTTTATCGTATTCATCGAGAGCATCGTTGCATTCGTAATAAAGAAAGAAAAATCAAGAACGCTGGATAGAGATCAAGAAAAGAAAAATGCAGTGCTGCAATAACTTTCATAAATAAGCATAAATAACAGAGTCATCCGTATACGTCCTCTGCGAGACGAGTAAGGTTAGTGGAATGCTAAGCGAAAATTTTTTGACTCCTACACGTATGTATGTATATATATATATATATGTACTATGTGTGTATATATATATATATATACATAGTATGTATATAGGAATTTTAAAGGAAAGATTCGGGGGGGGGGGGGGGGGGGGGGGGGGGGGGGGGGGGGGAGGTAGAAGATTTCCTAATAAAATTTGCCGGTAAACGTAAGGAAAAATCGAGCAATGATCAAGTGTTAATGTCTTGAATAATAAAAACACTATTGAAGTCTTGAATTCGGAACAGTTTCTTCCATAGGCCTCTTAATTTACAATCGTGATTACAAGTATTGGTGTGCGTAACAAATCAAGGTCTTCTCCTGAGGGGCTGGGGAAGTTTCCTCTGCGGAAATCTTACACGATAAACCTCTTCCTTTTTTTTTTATTTCAATAATGTGTGTGCGTGTATTTTCTTTTTGTACAATATAATAATAATAATTGTAGTAGCAATAAAAGTAGTAGAATAATAGTAATAGAAGTAGTAGTGGTAGAACAGCCAAGAGGTAGTAACGGCGCGTTTTATCTCGCCAGAATTCTCGCCATTATAGGTTAGGCTCATCGCGGAAAGGTATAACGTGTAGGTCGTTCGTTTTTTCTCTCTTGTATCGTATTACCACGATCACTCCGATGTCGCAATAGAGGCTCGAAGGGGGAAACTACCTATAACAACGAGATTCTGGGGAAATGATTCGCCATTGTTGTCTCTAACTGTAGCCACGACTATGTATTCAATGGTTCGTAGGATGTTTCGACATTTCTTGGTGATCGATCGACTGAATCTTTGATTAAATGTTGCTGATCTTTCGAAAGAGGCGTCTATTCTTCCTCTTCCTCCTCCTCCTCCTCTTCCTCTTCTTCCTCTTCCTCTTCCTCTTCTTCTTCTTCCTCTTCCTCCTCCTCTTCTTCGGCGTCACCGCCGCCCTCCTTCTTTCCCCCCTCTTCTTCCTCCTCTTCCTCCTCCTCTTCTTCCTCTTCTTCCTCGAATTGTGGCTCCTCGAGCTCCTCGTCCTCAGCCGCAGCCTTCACGTCTTCCTCGCCTTCCGGTGATTCGGGGTCTCCCGGTTTCTTGCCTGGCCTCTCGCCGAACCATTTCGGCAACTTCGCTGTTTTTTGAAGAAAAAGAAAATGATATGTATTATACAATCGACGATATTCAATATTCGTGGCGCGAGAATTTTTGGAAATATACACGTCTCGATCGATGACAGCGAAGATTTGTTGGAAATTCTATTGTATATAAGAATATATTTCGAAGAATGTCTCGAAGGATAGCATGAGAATGAAGAATGGGAATAAGATTATAGAGCCGTGGAAAGCTACATTTCTCCGCGCAAAAATAAACAAGGAATTAAATGTACAAGCATACGCTTTCAATTTTCTGAAAGGTTCTCCTCGCTTTTCATCGAACGAGGTTCTTCAACGTTGGCAAAATATACTTCACTCTGTAGCCATTGCAGTCTGTCCTAGTTTTTAGAAAATACTCTGGCTGGTCAGGTTTACTCTGCCTACTCGCGACTCGAGCAAACGCACACCAAGATACGTAACACAATAAACACGTGAGAGGCAATGAAATGCTCTTTGCATTTATTGTACACCTTCATCCGTTTCATTTTACAATTCTGATGTACTCGATAACTCTCTCTTTTATATATATGTATAACAACTCTACATGGTTCTGGATATGCTCTGTTTTATTCGAATTTCATAACCAATAATTTCCTTTTTTTTTTTCATAAAACGAAAATTCTTAATAAGGTAAAGGAAACATTTCGAAATATAATTCTTTTTCATTAATCTTGAAAAACTTCAATTAAAACTACCGCATGAACCGCAAAGAGACTTTGATCCACAGTTCAAAAGAGATTTTCTTTTAAAATATTTTTAATAACACGCGATCTTCCCTTCCCAAAGAACTTTTTCAACAAAAAACTAAGTGTGACCTCTGTGCTAATATAGAAAGCTATTTTAACAAAGTAAAGGAGCATATTAAAACATAAATAATATAACTTTGAAAATAACCGCAATGATCTTTAAAACCACAGATATTCTTCTGAAATACTTTATCCTTAAGAGGTGCACGTTTATGAAAAGTTTGGTGTTGCGTTTGCTCGAAAATGAAGCTAGCATACATACTCTTCTGACGACCGAGGAATTGCTCCTTTTGTAGAGTCCATTGCTTCTCTATGGACTCCTTCTGCTGTTCGGTCAGACCCTGCAACATTAACGGACAAAATGGCATGCTAGGATATATCATCACACGGGGGCAGGGGGGGGGCACTCGCCTGGACCCTTTACTCGGTTTTCGAAATATCGCTGTATAGATTCTTCCTATAACGTGCTTGGGACTTAATAATAAGTGAACGAGTCCTGGCATTACAGCGGAACTTGCTTCGTGTATATGCATGTTGAATATTTAAGTTAAACGACTAACAAATGAGCTACATATTGACCATCCGTTAGCTTACGTTAATTACATGACACAAATTCTTATACCCTCTTGTACAGACACATTTAATTAGTCACTTTCTGTAAAGAGACTTTGATGGAGACGTGTCGATATAATAAGAGGCTAAGGATGACTGATGTCTGGTGCTATACGTCATCTTAAGAACGTAAAGAGGTAAAGCTTGGAGCATAGAATATTTTGTAGTAATTTTTTCACAAAACTTAATTGAAACGTGAAAAATATTTGAGACACAGTGGTACTTAATAATCGTACTCGTTATCTTCAAAAGATTAAAAAGAAAAAGAAAATTTGCATCGCAGAGTCTTTTGCTAAATAAGGGAAAATTAAAATGAATAATTTGCATCTGCCGAAAATACCTTGCGATCGATACCTGTGATTTCGCGTTTGATACGTGTTCCAAGATTCGTATGTGAGCCTCCTGTTCGCGATTATTCTTACAGTCGTGTTTATGCTTATTTCAATAATAAATTGTAAGGGAATGCGTTGAATTACGATCAATGAAAGGTGAAATGTAAGTATGTACATCATTTTGTGGAACGAAAAAACACGGGCATAACAACATTTTCAACGGTCTCTGTGGTCTAGATCTACTGTTTATTAAATGGTGTCCAACACGAATTAGAATGACGATCGTTTGAACGATCCTAGGGTAAACGAAGGGGGCAAGGGTTTCAACCAGCAACGCAAGCAACAGGGGTGGTACACTAACAGAGAGCTCGATAGGACTCACTTTTGGTACGCTTCATGAACTGTTCTGTTTTCTGTTTCCATAGTTTCTCGTTGTACTCCGCTAGAAGCGTGTCATAGCCCTGCGATTTAATCGATATTCTTCACTGATCATGTTCTCTCAAATTTTATCTCTCTACAACTACTTTCTTTTTTTTTTTTACGAGCTGTATCGCTTCTTCTTTGTCCTTGCTTCTTCGTCTCATATTTGATCAAGTACCATTTGTAAAAGAAAAAAATCTCGTTTCCATATAAAACCTTTCAAAAGATTTCGATTTATATTTTAATTATTGTATTGATAGATTTTAACCTATGGCAACACTTTCCGGATGCCATGTTTTTTTTTTTTCATTTTCTTTTACCATTTCGATTACCGATTACCATTATTGTTAGATTTTTGATACTTCCGAATCGAGCCAAATTCATTTGATCGTATCATTCCGGGGGAGCTGAGTATTTCGAAGAATCAGCGACTGATCGAATCTATGAAAAATATACTTACGCCTTCGAAGAGCTTCTTCTTATCGTCATAAGACCTGGTATCCACTCGACGTTCATATTTGGAGGCGACTTGGATCTTGGGCTATACGAAGAAAAATAGTTGTACAGTACTCGACAAACTTTCCCACGTGAACGTTTGTATTTTTATTATTTAATCGTGCCACTTACTGGGTATTTGCCGGTAAGGGCTTCGGGATCAAGACCTTTCTTCAAAGCTTTGTGCCTCAATTGTTGCTTTTGACGTTCCTTTAATTCTTTAAGCTGCGGGGAAACAGGACAGTTATTCGAAACGTTCCTACGCTCATTAATATAAAAGTATATAATATACATATATACAGTGTGTTCCACGACTCGTGGTCAACCGAGTGGAGGTGATTCTACAGGTAAAAATGTGTCGAAAAGAAACAATAAAATTTTTTCATTGAAGCCCTCGTTTTTTTTGAGAAAATCGAACTTGAAAAATTATCTACTATACTTGAATTTGGCTAATTCTATATTGGACAGGCGGAAATAATCGACACGAGGATATTCTAAGATATTCTAAAGTAAAAAATAAGTAAAAAATGTAAAATTTTTTCGATAATATTAATAAATGATTCGATAATATCGATAATATAATAAATGATGAATCGATAATTTCGATAATATAATAAATGATAAAATTTTTTCGTTTTCAAGAAAATATACTTTGAATATGTTTCGCTAAAAATTACTTTAAGCACACTGTGTACTTGATAAATTTTCAAACTCTCGAAAACGGAGGCTTTGGAATGAAAAACATTTTATTCTTTCTTTTCGACAAACTTTTACGTGTCAAAATCACCTCCCAGTCGTGGTTGACCGCAAGTCGCGGAACATTCTGTATTTCAGAACGTATTTTCACTTACGTCGTAGTCCTGACGTTTCTGTCGCTCTTCAAGATCGTATTTCTCGGTTTCCAGCTTGACAATGGTGTCCCAGAGTTCATTAGCTTTGGATCGAAGCTTCTCAATGGAGAAACCATCGATTTCCAAAGGTTTAATGCGAATGCTCAACGAGATTTTCTTCTCCTCCTCGAGCTGTTCTTTCGTCTTGTTGCGCTCCAGTTGCGCCGACGTAAGGTTACCCTTTTATCCAACAAAGAGATACATTAATAACACTCCAACAGTACGGGCCTACTGCGGTATTCTGTCGCGCGATACTCCACGTAGTTTCTTTCGAGAACTCGAAGTTTTCTTTGTGAAAAAGATACGAACTGCTAGATCTTTCCTAGTGATCGTAAAGTTGGGGCCCTTCTTGTTCGCTTGATCTTTCATCGCCTGCATCATAGCCTGACGTTTCTTTTCCGATTCTTCCAAACGTCTGGATAAAGATATTGGAATTATTTTCTTTTTTTTTTTTTTTTTTACATTTCAAACACGTCATTTATCTTGTTATATAAACTGCGAATTTTTACGAATTT
>NW_025110446.1:0-37460 GCF_011392965.1 Frieseomelitta varia | reverse complement strand
AAAAAAAAATAAATAAAAAAATAAAAAAATGAAATAAAAAAAAAACAAAAAAAGTATCGTTGAATAAGAGAGACTCGTGCTTAACAATTGTATACGCTAGATACGTTCGTAAGTTTCGTATATTAAGACAACCAAGACGAAATTTGTTGTTCCGAGTGCAAACGATGAGAAACGATGAAATAAAGAAATTTGATGAAAAACGCCCACAGAGAGAGAAATTATCCTGACAAAACCATCATCAACACACCTTGCTCAATTGACTAATTGTCGCGAGGATCGATCGTCGTGTTTGCGCGGATCGACGGGGACGAGCACAAGATCTCGTCTATGCGTGTGTAAAAAGCGTGTAAAGATCAGCGCGATGGCGTTAACGGAACGAGCGTGAAATATCGACGACAGGTATCGAATCGTGTAGCGTGGGGAGATAAAAAGAAAGAGAAAGAGAGAGAGAGAGAGCGCGTGTGCAAAGGGGACGAACGTATTCTCGACGCGAAAAGAAAGAAAGAAAGAAAGAAAGAAGGGGTTTTCTCTCGAGTGGAATTGCTTCGTCGACGCGGCATTCTCCTCGACGCTGGGCGTTGGAGTCGTTCCGCGAAGAATTCGCCTCGCGATTAAAGAAAAGAGTGGCAAAGAGGGAGGGGAGGGGGAGGGTCGTGTAAAACCCGACGAAGGGGGATGGGATTTTGAGAAAGCAGTCAGTCACAGTCGAACACGATTGAAATTGCTGGAAACGGTCGAGGATACGTTCGCTCTCTTCGTTGGAAGAAAGAGAGCAAGATAGGGGAGGGGGGGGGGGGTTGAACCACGGGGGTTGTTTGCGCGTGAAGAGAAGAGGGAAATGAAAAGGCGGCGTGGAGAGGAGGGGGGGGGGGGGGGAGAGAAAAGAAAGGAAAACGAGCGAATGAAAAACCGGTGTGCCCGCCAGCGACTTTGAGGGGGAAGATAGACGCACGAAGAAGCGGAAAGTAACGAAGGATGATTTACGGTTGAAAAAAAGAATATATTATCGATAAGCTGTGTCGAGAGAGAGAGAGAGAGAGAGAGTGAGAGAGTGAGAGAAAGAGAGAGTTAGTGCTTAATACGTGTTAGGGTCGTTTCTTCGAGGAAGCGCGAGCGAGTCGTTTGAAGTAAACGAAATATATAAAAAAAAAAAAAAGTAGGGTAAAGAGGAGAAAGAAGCGGCGTGAGAAACGGGAGACGACTGAAGAAAACTCGTCTGAGAACAAAACAGAAAAACAAAGATGTATCGTGAGAAACGTAAGCGTATCGGGAACGTACAAAATAAAATATAAGCGAAGGCCTATCGGACGTGCTAAAATGATTGGGACGTGTGTGTTAGCTGGGAAGGTTGAGGGGTGAGAGTGATTTCTCGAAGGAACGACTCGCCTTTAGTCTTTTTAATACTTTACTCGAGGACGTTGCCGACGGTTGGACCCGGCCGTTGACCCGAATTTTTTCAGGGACAGATCTCGAGGGTCAAGGTCGCCGAATGGAGGTGAAAGGAGGAAAAATTCCATTTCCCTTCCTTTTGAACACGCCGTCGCCATCGTCGCGCTAAACACAAGTTCGCGTTAATTAATCGATGCTCTTGGACAGAGCGGAGGACACGGTCAATATGGTCCTGGCAGTTTTAATTTCGGGCCCACCGCGTTGTCCCTCTCGCGATTCACCACCCTTCTCTACGTCACCTGACATCGAGCATTCGGATATTACTTCTCCTTCTCCGATCGTTTCCTTCACTCTTTCCTTCTCCTCTCTCCTGACAGTCTACCCCTGTACTATTGTTATTATTTTTCCTGTTCTCGTTACGTCTACGTAGCTGCACATTGTGCTTTCCGATCGATTAAAGGGCGAAAAAGGGGCGGAGACCCAGCGAGAGGGACGTCGACGAAGTACACTTTAAAGAAGTACGCCCGGTAAGCATAAGACGAAACGTATCGTGGAATTACGCTGCGCGCGCGCGCCTAGGTTTAAAGGAGATAAATAAACGCAAAAGAAAAAGCATCGGAGATATAGAGGGAACGAGAGAGTGAGAGTGAGAGAGAGAGAGAGAGAGAGAATTATGTTGCGCGAGATGAAATTAACGGGTTATGCGAAACGTGAAGAGAGCCGAGAAAAAAAGAAAACGAAAGAAATTTTCGCGAAACCGCAATTTATTGAGAAGAGAAATTTTTTTTAAAAATCATTGAAAAAAAAACGGAGAAAGAAAGAAAGAACGAACGCAGATAGCACACATAAAAGAAGGAAACAGAAATCGTTTTTGTGAGACGCGACAATTTTGTAATTATCAATTAGAATTCGGGTGAGAACGGACAACAAAGTGAAAGAAAATGATGGAAAGAAACCGACGGAAATAGAAAAAAAAAAAAAAAGAGGAAATATTAATTAGCGTGTGTGGATCGAGCTTTATACCGCTTTTTATATGTTTAGTAATGGAATACCTTACATTAAAGAGTAAATGAACAAAAAAATAAATAAATAATAATAATAATAATGATAATGATAATGATAATGGTAATACAACAGGAAAAAAAAACACCTACGCAAACCTACTATGTAATTGACTATTCTCTATATGCGAAATACATATACATAATATATATATATATAAATAAATATAGATATATATATATATATTATTATAATGATTATATATATTATTATAATTATTACGCTATGAGAATACGAGTATGGATGATTTTAAGGAAAGTATACATATTATATTAATAAACATTTTTTAATGCCATTGTCCTAAAGATAATGGTGAAATGAAATGAAATGAAAAAAAAAAGAAAAAAAGGAAAAAAAATTCACTGAAATCCCATGTGTTGCGTTATTTCTCCACCTTGAGTGTTCAAATCTTTGTTTCCAACCCCCGCAATCCTCGAATCCAACGCGTGTCGTCGTCCTTTGCATTAACGTTCCATCCGAAGCTGCATTTTTTCACTCTGCGTTTCACGTTGCAATGTTATATCGACATCATCGACGGGCGTGAATTCGATCAAGCTTATAGTCCGCTCGGTTGATCTTTTAACGTTGGTGGCAGCGCAGCTGGTGAAACGAGACGGTGACAGGGGGATGAAGAGGAGAACTGGAGAATGACGGCGAGGAACCGACGGCCGTCACGAGAATCACGGTTAAAAAACCGCGGTGCCTGGTGTGTTTGTGTGTATGTGTGTGTGTGTCTATAATTGGCCGCCAGTTAATTACACGCCACGTCGCGCGTCATATAAACGAAAATCCATCCGTCACTCGGCCTGCCAGCCAACGGGGGTTGATAATAATTAAACGGTGGAGAATGACGTCGCAGAGACTGCTCCGGCTGTGTTTTCGCTTGGCAGATAGAGCCAGGAAGAGAGGACGGATGTGGAGATAGGGTAAATTGGATTAGGAGAGATTATACATTTATCTCGGGGCGACTGCCTTCTCAAAGGAAATTGCAAGGAAACGAATCGTGGTAATCGTAGAATCGATCGAATAACGATAATTCGCGTAAAATATTCAGTGGGCGGTGTTTGGAAAGGGAGATATTAAATTAGAGAGAGGAACATTGAACTACGAAGATGGTAATTCAGCTCCAAGTTTCGTTGCTTCACGTTGTTATATTATTCAGTTGCAATTGTTGCTCAAATTTCGATGATAGTTCTCGGAAGCTTGTAGCGTGCGAGTTGTGCCATTTTTCAAACGCGTGCACGTCATTTGCTCGAAGCAAGCCTAAGATCGTTCTCTCGTGTTATCTTAACTTTTACGTTTGTTATTTTCCACTGTATTTTGTTAAAGTTAATCTTCGTTATCTTTCATGGCCGGACAATAAGTCAATAACTTTCTTGTCAGTCAATCATTCGTACGATATAATTAGCGTGGATGATTGAAGAAAACGATATAATGAGATGTAGTGCTACTATCTAATCGAGCAATGATATAACTAATCTTATCTTTCGACTTCTTTTATGTCAGTATTAATTCTTATATACAGTTCATCGAACTGATACTTATTCTTCTTTATCTATTGCATTTGATTATAAAATTTTGTTGAAAAGTATTTAACGAATTCAACATCCTCTTCTTCGTTCCTTCGTTCCTCTTCTTTATTTATTAAATTATTTACCAATATAAAATTCTGTTGAAAAATATTAAATGGATCCAACACCCTCTTCTTCGTTTCTTCGTTTCTCTTTTTTTTATTTATTAAATCATTTACTGGTATAAAATTCAGTTGAAAATTATGATTACAACCTCTGGAAAAATATTAATTGATTGTCATATTTTATTTCATTGGAATAGATTGTTTTCTCCTTTCATCTATTATTTTATTGCACGATATAACTATTATGTAACAATATCAACTTATTGTTTTCTTCTTTTAACTATTGACTATCGTATCGACTAGAAAAATGATGCTGAGTCAAGAGAAGCTTCTGCGTTCGCATGAAAGCAAACAGAAGCTGTTCCCCGAGGATCGAGCACGAGGAAGACAGTTTTTTGTTACACATGGCTGGCCCATTCGCAACACCTGCTCAATTATACGGCAGCGTCAGAGATCCATCGGTTGATCGTTGACGTGGAACCTTCGTACCATCTCCCCTTTCCACTCTTGGGAATTTCGCAGCTCGTTCTAATCCTTGATGGGGCACCAAAGCTGTTTGGATCGGGTGAAGGGACGCAAACTTTGGATCCTCTTTAGGTATCGACTTTCTTTCCCTGAGGAGGTGACAAATTCTTGAAAAACGTCCAACTAAAATTGAATCCGTTTTCGATCGGTATTTCTTTCAATGCGCGTCGATGGTGATTTAATGGAAAACGAATGGCCCTTCTCCCTTTCTCCCACGAGAAAGAATAGAGAGGTTGCATTGTACAGGGGAATACAATAATAATTCAGCATCTTACTGGAAATTTTGATTCTGAAACGAAATTTATATATTTCGTAATTTTAAAGACATTGATCATTATAGTATTGAAATGTAATTTTAAAGTTATTAAAATATCGAGGACAAGTTGATTAGCCAATTATGTTCTCCGATCTCTTGGAAGACAACTCCTTCTCTTACAAAATTATTACATCTCCAATTTTTTAAATATTTCATTTCATTTCAGAATTAAAATTCGTCAACTTGCCTTTGTTAAGTTTTAATTTTGTCAGTGTACAAACTTCTCGTTAACACACTTTCGCTTTTACACTTTTTAGTAACTTTGTATTGAAATATTTCTTTTTAGTTACAAAGTGATATTAGAAGTACAGAAGACAGTTATTACAAAAGATGCATTTGTCGCGTTTCTTATTCTACAAATAAGGTGCTAGGGCGTTACTATCCATCGTGTCCCCATGAATCACGAGCTTGTATTTCACCGAAACGGCCGGCCGCTAATTGCCAGTCGGTTACCGAGCTTTCGCGTGCGATAAATTTTTTGATCCATCGTCCATTAAGGGTGGGCCATTACGCTCGTAAAACGTTCACTGGCGAATAGCCTCTTTCGATCCTTGATGCATGGGCTTTCTTAGTCCTCGTGCTGATCGAAATGCGTCTTCCATCCTCGAACCCTCGTGGTGCTTACAGCGAGCCGATTAATTTCGAAGCATTCTTCCTCCGAAGACGGACAATCTTCCTCAGTTTCTTGCAGTCTTCGAAATTTCTTCGAAATCGGGGGAGAATTTTAGGTTTGACACGCAAAACTACCAACGATCAAAGTGTAAAAATCTTGCAAGAAACGGGGAAAAAGTTTATGATATAACGAAGAACAAAAACTTTTACACGTATTATTATTCTACAAAAATCATTCAAATCTGTAAAAATTAGTCTGAAACAAATTGTAGATTGGTCATTTTGATTAGTTCGGTAGTCCCGGTGTTAGGTAAGTATAAAAAAACCACAAGAAAAAGTGGAAATTTGAGATATTTGAGCACGATTGAAATTCTTACTTGTGCTAACTATGAATTGGCAAATTTTAGGCTCAGCACTAAAAAAAAGCACTCTTTAGTATCATTTTATATTTGTCAGCGACAATTACTCAAAGGAAGATGAAGATAACTGAATATAACTGGGATTGCAATTTTCTGAGAAATTGACAAATCCTAGACCCAAGATACGAGAAAAAGAACACGATATCATTTCGTACGAAGGAAGGCTGAAGAAATATCTCGATATTTAAAAATCGGGTCATCCATAGGCGTAGGATGTTAGCGAATCTTCAAAAATATGAGACAGAAAGAAGAGAGCAGCAGTTCCGAAGATCGACGATCGAACTTTTTGTCGATACCGAAGGAGAAAAATTGGCAAAGCCAACGCCAACTTCCAGGCTGGCCAAACAAATCGGTGGAAGCAAGCGGAAGAGTTTCGATCGTAGCTCGATCAAAAGTTAATGGACAACTTTAATTTCTCGGGCCATTGCTTGCGAGTCGTGGCCGTTATCGGCGCGCGCTGCGCCGTCTGCTCGCTTGGTCGAAACGCGGCGCGGCGTGCATCGAGGAAGCAGAAATGGCGAGAGGGAGGCAATGGGGAGGGGGAGGGGGGCAGGTACGTTGATAAAAGTATCCAGCCAGTCGGGGAGAAGGGGCAGGGGATTATAAATTGGCTACTTTGTGTCGCGGTTATTGGGGAGGCCAAATTGCGAACGACCATCCATCCATTTCCTGGAGCTGGCCGTCTCTCGTCTCGTCTGGCCCTCGCCTCGATCCTCTCTCTCGTCGTCTCGTTTCAGATCGTTTCCAGTTTTTGCCGTCGCCTTCTCCTCCCGTCCCTGTTTTCCTCGTGGAAAATGTTGCTAACGGACCGGAAACTTTGTTAGGAACTGCGATTTTTAGCCCGAGAGGACACACCCCCTTAAACCGCCGAACAATCTCGGCGGGATAATACTTTTAAATCGTTCCACCCACCTCAGGATTCACCGGTTATTCAGAAACTTCAGCACTTTTACGATTTATCGTTCTTTGAACGGTTGTTCGAGGGATTTCTTTTTTTCTTTTTTCCTTTTCCTTTTTTTTTTTTTTTTTTAATGGGACTAAAGGATCGTTGCAAGGGTGAGCAAGCGAACGTTATTGGATCCTGTTGACTACCCTTATTGCCAACACTCGTGCCACAGTCGGTTGTAAATGTGTCAGGAACGATCTCCTTAGGTTATCGGTCGCAGGTGGCAAACGATCTCGCTCGATTTCCTGGCGTTCTTGAATATTTATGGCGGCGCAAGGTCAGACTCCGCTTGGACCGCAGCCATCCGGCCGACTATCCCCTAAATTCCACCCCGAATGGGGTGTCGCGGACGTATCTGGGTTAGGGTGCTGTTCTACATCGACCGCGGCCACTTCTCTCTCCGCGAACTTTCTTTCGCTCGATGGACGTCTCTAGATGATGATAGTCGTAATTTTGCAAAATTAATTTTTGCCGAGCGTTGATTATCGACTCGTGCTAGATATATTGGTACATTGTAGAATTTAATCAAATCACCTTCCACCTATTACAACACTGGCTTCGACGATCCTTTAGTTTACATGTACATTTCTGGAAATTACTCTCGATAGTCTCTCGAAAGATGTACTTAACGAATTGAAGGACTTTTCTCGCTTGAAGATGTTAAATATTTATTGCAAAGCAACGTCGAGTTGGTATAAAGTGGGTGCACGAAAATGCAAAATATTCAAGTCCAACGTTCAAATATTCCTTATTTTCCAACAAAATAATTTTCCTTTTATTTCGTAATATCAAATTTTTGTGATCATTGTACAAGTACTTTTAAATTGTACGAAATTTCATGCAGTCGAATCTAATCAACTAGTACGAGAATGCAAACATTGTGTTGGAAAGCAATTTCGTTGTTTCTTCAACCAATCAATTTCACTCTGAATCATATTGTCGTTATATATTTCGATAGCAAAACATTTCTTTGATTCTGTGCAGTTGTTTTTACTCTGTAACTATCACTATCGTTCTATTCCATACCCAATATATTAAGATCTTCCTGCACAAAGTCGACGTGTCTGCTTGGCGATTTTTTCACGTGGGTAGCTGATGCGTTGGCATTTCGAAGCGGCGAAGCGTGTCTAGGCGCGAAGGATGATCGACGGGCCGCGCTGAGGGAAGAAACGTCGCAGAGAGGGTGGATTCTCCTCGGCGGCACCCCAGGGTCCATTGACAAATTTGCCAGCGGGCAAAAAGCCTGCTTGGCATGCATCCCTCGTTCGGTCCATCGGCCATGCAAGACTGAGCCAAGGTTTGCGTGTGTGTGACGTGTGTCGTGCGTCAGCTTCTCTTCTCCGCCACGTTCGCGTGAAATATTCCGCGCTCCTTCGATCCATCGTCGAGACACATCATCGAGTTTTTTCTTTCCTCTTTTTTTTTTTTAACGAGTCTGCTCTTTTTCCCCCTTCGAAATTCTGCAGTCTTTCTTCGACTTCTCGACTTATTTTTTTTCTTTTTCCTTAAATCGTTTCAATCCTACTGATAGTCTTTCGCATTTTTGTACTTCAATCTTGTATTCTCATTTTAGTAAATAAAGATGAGGTTCTAAGAGAAATTGAAATGTGAAATCACGCTTGTTAATGAAACTCGTTTTATAGATAAATTCGATTCGATGGTAGTAACCTGTCCAAAAATTGATCTTCACGTTGAATTTCAAGGTCAATGGAATTTCTTTTTTTCGTGTATTGTATTCGACTCGTCACGAAGGTGAAACTTTTTCAAAGAATCGTAGATCGCAATCTAATAATTCTTTCGAAAAATGGCAACAACGTTTCTTAATCATTTAACATTGCGGACGCGTGCGTGCTAACAGCGACTTTATGATTCTGGATTAGCTTTCAACCGACATTTGATTTATCACAGTTGTAACATCGGTGCGAGTCTAAATAACCAAATAATAAAACTAATGTTATTGTTAACATTATTCGAAATACAAATATTACATCTACGCGGCCAGAACCATAAGGTCGCTGTTAGAACGCACGCGTCCGCAGTGTTGAATGATTAAAAAACTAAGAAGGATTGGTAAGTAATAATTTTCGTTTGATTTTTGTTTGAAGATATGCGCAAATAAAGTTTGTTTTTTTCAAATCAGATTTCGTATTTTATTAAAGATATTCTTAAAAAATAATGTGCGAAATTGATGATGTTTGACCATAATACGTCAATATCTGAATGTTATGATTATACTTAGCCTTTTATCCATTTTTTCGGAAAATTTAAGGATACAAAAATCCATCGCAGAGTGCACGTATAGATAATTAAGAACGTGTATATTTATTATAACTATAATGAACGAAACTAATTTCTATTCTTTATAGGCTGAAATTCTTTAGCGATGTTTCTGAAAAGTATCAAAATCCATAAATACCTGCGATCTAGTCACAACTGTTGTTAATTAATACTCTGAAACAACTGATAAATATTTTTGCAACACCTTGTATACACCCTTGTATACGACGTGAATCCACTTTTCGATCCACCCTAATTAAGGAAGGTTAACAAACCCTTGCCTTTATCAGCAATCCATCAATTGCCGATCAGCCGTTCGAAAGACGTACTCGATCCCGTTTTCTGCGCGACGTATTTTGAATAAACATCGTAACGAGACTCGTCGAGGGATCTCGCAGAAAGCTACCTCCCCCCTTCCCCATCCACCATCCTCCTCCTTTGTGCTCGTTCCTTTTAATGGGACACTCGAGGAATTTTTATTAGACGAGCGACGAGTCGCAGACTGTGAGACTAATAAGCCGATCCCCGTGCCGATCGAATCTCGTTTCCCTTCCACGGGAAATGCACTCGTTAATCTGCCAAGCGAACTAGACGGATTAAAACTGTAGCGAGAGCGACACGAAGGGGTTGGAAAATTTAAGATGGTCGTCACGCTGGCCTGGAAACTCGTTGCCCTAGCTACCTTGTCCGCGCTGTTTACGCGCTATTCCGACCCTTGTCTCGGGGATCGCTAATTGGTTATCGACCCCTGGCACAGCTAGACGCAGCCGTAGGCTACGATCTCCTCGAACGAGTTTGTTCCGCCAGTCCAACACGCCTCGGAGTACCGCCTAGTAATCAGACTGATACCGGATCGACGTTATTGATATCAATCTGCAAATTCTAGTGCCATAATCGAATGTTACTTAAGATCAGAAGATGTCAATGTCATTTGAATATTGGTAGGAACTTTTCATATTTTGAAATTTCATTGACACTGTAATACATAATGTGTTGCTTGAAATAAATTGAAATTTCATTGACACTGTAATACCAGAATTACATCGGTCATGTTTGAAAGAAATCTAGAAATAGTGCAGATGTATACTTCACGTCACAATTAATAGGTCTTAATATTCAATGGGACCACATTTTTTGCTAAATAAATTTCTATGTTTTAACAGTTCCAGATAGGTTTCAAATTTTGCTAAATAATTATCTCTCATTGCACTTTAATGAAATTTTTAAATGTTCCGTATACGTATTACGTATAATCTACGCACGAAGATTTTTCTATGTTAAGAGTTTGGACACTTTCGTGAGTCACTATGATACACTATATAAATAATACATAAAAGTATCGTAATTCTCTTTAGATCATTTTATTCGATCAATATATAATGTTCATTCAAATGAATATCTAGAATTTCAAAAGCTTAATATCTACATGTAATAGCTTAAAGTGTTAAATAAACATTCAAACACTAGTAGTTTAAAGTATCGAATAAAATATTAAATAATTACCAAAATATCTAGTATTAAATAAATATCGAAACCTTTTTTTAAGCAGAGATATCAATATTTTCACGAGTTCCTTTATTCGGCATAAATACTTTTCGATTTGATGTCAATTCAAGATGTACCAATACCAATAATTATTACAAAATACGTATCCATTAAATATTTTAGCATCGTATTAATTGAATATCACCACATAATGTCAATAATATTCCGTATAATAACGCCATCATCTTATTACACAACTTTCTTCGTACCCTAGTTCAATCGAGCCTGTCGAATTCCTATTCCAGTAATTAGAGCTGGAAACTAATTTCTGTGGTCAGCGCTCGTGTCTGAAATGACGAGAGAAGAAAAAAAAGGAACTGGTATTTCTTACAGAAGAAAATGTTTCGAGAAGAAGTTGAATCGTTTCGTTGCGAAAGATGGTTCACTAGTCGAGCTGGATACTACTTCTGGTTATCAATTACAGTTTCACTGACTATCAACGTGACGGAACTTCCATCTGGTAAACTCGGATTTCCCTTTTAGCTGAAATCCGCCAGACTCGTGAAAACTTTCGGGATAAAACTTCCACAATCCCTGGGAAACACGGTGCTTGGACTTCTGTTTGTTTTCGTTGCGGACGTGCTGCATCTCAGGATAATCCAAATATTAGGATTTAATGTACGGAATGTACCGTCGCAACGATTCTCTAAATCTTCTCTCTCGATATATATATATACTGACTATATATATATATATATATATATATATATATATATAGTCATCTTTGCAAATATAACACCATTATACTTTGCGACCCTGACACCCTTATATTTTAAATTTATAAAGATATATGGAATTTTAACAATCCAGTCTCGTTAATTATTCGAAAATCCAAGAGTCAACATTTTTGAAAAATCTTCCATCGTACGAACTTTCTGAATCATTTTTTTTTTAGTAAATATTTTCATGTTTTTAAATGCACCATCTTTATCCATCGCGAAATTTTTCACGTTTCTCTGAAACTTTAATAATCCAGTTTCGGTTACAGTATTATGTACAATGAAATATTTTGTGAGCTTGTACATCCTTCCTAGAATTCAACGAATCGTTCGAAAATCCAAGAAAGTCTTTGAAAAATCTTTCATCGTGTCAATTTTCTGAATCTTCCTCTTTCAATCAATATTTCCACATTCTTAAATGTAACACATTCATTCCTTGCGAAATTTTTCAAATTTCCCTGAAATTTTAAGTCTCCTTATAATGTTAATGTTCCTTTTTTTTTTTTTTTGCGCTGCCTGTCTTAGAATTCAACGAGTCGCCGAAGAAAGATACAGAGAGGAGTGGAAAAGTCTCTGAAAAAAATCCATGGAGATTCTCCCCGAGAATCCAAGGGAAATAGAATTTCCTGCGACGATCGACTCTCCTCGATTTTAATTCCACTTGCACCTTCCCCTGCTTGGTTCCCACCGGCTCACCCTCTGCAGCTCTCTCCGTTCGACTTCTCTCCTCTCGTTAGCCGCGTGTATCGAGTTTGCGCTCGACATTTTCCATCGAACCACTCGAAACAACCTCCCCATGTCGCGGGGCTGTCAGTCGAGTGCCACCGTGGCGTGGAACACGCGAGCTCCCACTCGAAACTCGGACACAATGCCTGCTTCGATTTTGCCTCGAGCCTTCTTCTCCTCTCGCTGCGTGTTCTTTCTCAGTGTTCGTTGCCTCCTTGTTACTTTCGCTTCTCGGGAAAAGGGAAAAGACGTCCTACGGCTCATGAGCCAAGGGAGCGGCTGTATTATTTATCGAGGAAAAGTGGGTCTTCGCTGAGCGTTTCGCCGAGAATCGTGGCCCGATTCAATGATTCAACAAGGCCTCTTCTCCGCTCCGTGCGTAGAGGGGATGTTTGTAGAATCGTATTTGTCAAGGCTCGACATGGTGGATAGAATCGGCGGAGGGATTGCTTGGTCTGCCGCTTGGATTTTGAATCGGGGATTCTCTGTATCTGACGGCTCTTTGTACCGTGCACTAACTCGTAAAAAGTGTTCCGTTACTTTTTACATGATTTGTGTATCTGAAATCTTATTAATCCTCTACAACCTATATTCGTACTCGCACTTTGAAAATTCGACTTTGATTCTGCTTACTGATCCGTTGCTCCATTTCATCGACAACGATGGTTCTTTATGCAGTAATTCGTGAAAGTATTTCGTTACTTTTTACATGCTTTAGGCATATTTGAAATTTTATTAATTCTCTGTAACGTAGTTTGAAAGTTATCTGTATGTACTCACATTTTGAAAATTCTATTTTGATTCTACTTATTGATTCGTCAATAATACGTTGACAGACAAATGAATTGTTTGTAACAATTTGCTAATTGTCGGATTTTTAATTTGAATTGTTGTATTTAATTAATAACTTTTTTTTCTTATAAACAAACGAAATTTTAGGGTGTCAACATTGTAACGAGGCCATGATTGCATTGGTCAAATATGAAATCATTCGATTTCAAAAAATTGTTTCAAAGTCATTATTATCATCATAAATAAACACAATGTTAGCTGTGAAAAGATAGTACTTCCAAAAAATATTTTTTCCATCTGATTCATCTCTTGAAACTGTTTGAATTTCATCGAAAACGATTTCTCGTGTTGTCACAGACAGCAAAACACACATTCAATAAAAAAAGAAAAAAAATAATATACTGCACGAATCTTAATATTAAATATATTATCATTAATTGCATTATACAGTATATTATATTATATTATGTTAAATACTTTTGTATAGTATAAATTTTCACTATAACCTTGTAACATTTACAGAGTTTGTTCCAAACTTAATATAATTACGACAGATCACTCTCATAATAACGGTCTCTGCTCTCGAATAAAATTTCCAAATGGTCCCGTCCAGTTCACGATAACTTAATAATAGTCGCAAAATATTTCCATAGCTGTTGAAACTCTGCGAACCATCCCTCACGTAATACATTCTGCTATTTCTTTTAAATTCACCGGGCGAAAGGCGACCTTTCTTTTCAAGGTATAGCGTGTTATTCGGCGAAAGTTGCGTAGTTAGTTTCTAAGCGATTTAAATCCGAGCCACCCGCCGATGAAGTGCGAAGTTTCGACAACGAAAGGGAGAGTTTCTCTCGGAAAGTGGCTTTAGACTGCCGTGGCGAAGGAAGAGGGGAGAGAGAGACAGGGAGAGGTTGGAGAGTAGAGGTCGAAATTAGATTTGGCGGCGCAGCGTTTCGTTCGGGGCAACCCCAACGAACGCGCGGGGGAACATCTTCAAAGCGGTTCGAATTTCATCGTTTCGGCAAAGAGCTCTCCTCTCACCTTGAATAACCTTCGCCGGCGACCCATTGTGTAACTGGTAATTGTAGTTTGTCCAAGCAATCCATTTTGCCTCCTATTTTCACCCTCGCCCTCGATTATCGACTATCCATGCTTTGGACACTTTCGTCCCTCATCTGACTTTTCTTCTTCCCATTTTCTCTTTCAGACCATTTTGAAAAAAAAAAAAGAAAGAAAAATTGAACATTATCGAATGAATTTGTTCGAAGACGATATTGACGGGAGTTTAACTCTTTAATGTGTAAATTATACAATTGTCACAGGAATTTCTGTAATTGTAATGTTTGAAGCTGACGTATGATCATTGTGACTGTAGTCTGACGTTTGTGGACTTTTATGAACATCTCAGAAAGATCTGGAAGTCCCCTTTATTTCATGTTACAGCTAGAACATTTTGTCCTTAGAACCAAATTATCAAGAAAATTAGATAAAAACTCTAACATGCTGAAAAACGCAAGGTTTCATTCGCATAGAAATGAAAGAATTGGAATAGAAAGCTACGAATCAATCGTTTTAACTCGCTCTGATGATTCTTCAAGTTTCCAACTACATTTATCTATCTCGTCTTATCGAAAGGAAAGGATTATAATTGATCAATAAAAATGTCAACTATGTACTGCAAAAAGAAAAAAAAAGAAAAAAAAAGAAAAAGGAGATTTCTCTGACGAACGAAACAGAATTTTTACAGAATGTACGAAGACTTTCGAACGACCATATGTCCGATAAAATTAATCCCCACTAAATCACCCGAGATAGATCAAAATTGCACAGCATTCCTTCCCCGGACGAGGGAGAAAAAGGGCCAGGAATTAAGAACGGACACGGTTTGCCGAAAAAAAGGGAGGAAGCCAGTTGCCACGTGTTGGAAATTGATTAAAAAAGCTGGTGGATCGGCGATCGGCCGGTTCCCGCGGGACGTCTCTTTTGTAGTAGCAAACCGAAAATTCGATTGAACGTCGCCGTTCGTTTGGATAGACGCGGTCCCTTGTCCCCTTTCTCGGTCTCGCCAGCATCAAAGACAGCAAACCCGGAGCCTCTGACTCGCCCTGCCGTCGCTGACCGTGTCCCCCCTCTTTCAATGTTCGTCTATTTGATCTTTCTTCCTTGCCCCGAGTCGAGTGCTGCTTTTACGATCGGACGGCACCTATCGAAACATGTAAATGCGACTTAGAATCCCTTTAGCCCCGTTTCCACGCCCTTCGCGCAACCTTCTTTATTCGCGCAACCCTCGTTTCCGTTCGGGCCGTGCACACGCTTTTTCTACGACGACCTAACTCGCTCGTTATAGCGGGATTACGCCGATAGCATATTCAACGCTGGAGAATATACGCGCGGATGATCGACGGACCAACATACGTATAAACTGTCACGGTTGTTTCTTTGCTAGCATCCCGTCGATACTTTATTT
Organism: Frieseomelitta varia; assembly: GCF_011392965.1. Classification (NCBI taxonomy): domain Eukaryota; kingdom Metazoa; phylum Arthropoda; class Insecta; order Hymenoptera; family Apidae; genus Frieseomelitta; species Frieseomelitta varia. Next base: position 22,029 of record NW_025110446.1, on the reverse strand, counting down.
TTTTTTCTTTCTTTTTTCACTGTGAGGAATACTGAGACGTCGTGTGTCACTGCTGAAGATCCAATGATTTTCTTTTTCGCGATGGGGGACCATTCTCGGGAGATATACAGTGAGTACATATATCATAACTGTACCAATGCAATGAAAAAAATTGTCGGTAATTTAAATCTTAAATTGACGTAATTTTGTAAAAAAAGATCGTATAACGATCCATCTCGTTTTAAAGTATGAAGCTTCTTTGTCGGTCGTAAATTCGATTTTTTTTTTTTTTTTTCGAAAAATGATTTTACATCATGTAGCAGATGGGAAGGTGAAGGATATTTTTTTCTCGAAAATTGTGAAAATTCAAAAAATTTTTTTCTCGTGACTAAATTTACTATGGTCTTGAAGATTGAAAATTTTCTTTTTAGAACGACTCATTCAAATTCGTTGTATGATTGTTGTTCATCATTTCGTTGAATTTTGAATATTAGATTTTGGACAGATTCTTTAGGATTTTTTGAATTTTTGTTCATTTAATTTCAACATTCAAAGTTTCGACAAAATGCTGAGAAAAAATCGTATAACAAGAGATAGTTTATTGTTCAAGATGATGGCGTGATTTTGTCACGAAAAACTTTTTTCAATGTTTTTGGAGACGTTTGAACTTTTACAATTTTATAAATGCGTTATATACAGTACGTTACTTTGGCAAAATTTCAAACCAATAGGAAAATGCTGCTTGACAAGCTTTCATCTGCAGATTTAATTTTCAACTGAAAATCAGGGCAATCAAAGTAACTAATTTGTAATTTACTGATTCCATAAAAAAAAGTGAATAAATTGAATGGAAACCTCGAATAAGAATTTATATATTAGATTTAGCACATTTCCAGATAACGTGATTCAAAGCTGTACTATATTCTTTATTTCTATTTCACGTCAATTTCTGGTAGAATATTTGCAACCTGTGTGCACTAAAGCGACTCTGTTCGGAAATTGTAGAATGTAGAATCATATTGACTCAATAACACAAGTCTTTATTTTGTCCAAAGTTTCCATTCAATTTAATCACAAGTAAAAATTGACACATTCCTGTCACAAATTGATCAAAGCAAATTCTTCAACGAGCGCTTCGATATACTATTTCGTAAAATTTTCTGAAATCGTATCAGAAACGCCGATGAAATATTAAAAGAAAAAAAAAAAAAGAAATAAGAAAATACACAAACTGCAATATATATCGTCAATAGCACAGTTTGAAAGCGCCTTAACAAATTCCTCGTGTTTGGCTCGCGTTCCCGAAGGCCTCGTTCCTTCCGCGAGAATGATTCACCCTTATAAATTTCGCAACGTTTTATTCTCTCCTCGACCTTGTACCGTTCCAACCGTTCCACTGCGGATTTTTATGATACTTCCCCTTTGCCCATTCATCGACCGATTCTAAAAAATACATGTAAATACTTATGACGAACGTCGTGTATAGACGATTTCGTTTGACGACGCGTCGTTTCGCGACACACTGCGTTCTTTTCTAACATCCCGCCACCCCTTTACAGCGCAAGGGTGCAAAGATACGAGTTTCATGGCGGCCAGTTTTACGACGTCTCTTTAGAGATATTTCACTCGTCCCTTCCTCCTCCGTTTATTCGCCCGAAACAAACGGTTCGGTTTTGCCACCATCGTTTAAAGTAACCATTCTATTTCGTTTATATTTTCCCTGCCTTTTCTCTCGAGAACTATTCGAATTAACTCTTCGCCTAATCGGTGGAGATGTGGTTTTACGTTTGCACGCGTACAACATGTGGTTCGATTTTATCAATTATTGGAATAAAATTCCTCTTTCGCTGAACATCTTAGTTTCTAAATTACTTTTTTTGTCAAATATTTCAGTTTTTATGTGACATGAAAATTGAAGAGGAAAGCATATTCGCCAATATTATTATATTTTTACTAAGAATATACATATATATATAATAAATATATTTTTACTAAAATAGTATATAATAAATATACTTTTACTAAGACTATAAGTGTATATAATAAATATATTTTTACTAAATATTATATAATAAATATACTTTTACTAAAAATAAATATATATATAAAATTAAAATTAAATAAATATATATAATAAATGTATTTTCACCAAAAATAGTATATATAAAAATAAATATATTTTTACCAAAAATAAATATATATATTCGCAAATATTATTATATTTTTACTAAGAATATATATATAAAATATATTTTCACTAAAATAGTATATAATAAATATATTTTTACTAATATAAAATAAATATATATATATATATATTCGCAAATATTACTATATTTTTACTATATTGTAAATATATTTACACACATTATCAGAAATTTTTGACAATTAATGTAATCAATATGACAAAACTTTATTGGCTATTTCCACAGATGACCTACGTTACATTATCATCTTTGCGTTTCGTATAATATTCAGTTCAATCGTTAACTACGTGTACTCGTATCATTTTACCCGTTTTTTCGAAAAGTAATCTGACATCTGATTCAAAGAGAAGAAAAGTCGGATCTGCTGTCAGAAACGAGCGAAGCAGTAAAGGAAACTTTGAAAAATCGTGGGAACCGTAGGAACCGAAGAGAAAAAGGGCGTCGATCGTTCTAGTTTTATCGCCCATTCGAACACTTAGGATTCATCGAACGTGCCATTCCGGCTCGTTAAAGTTTCCCAACAGTCATAATTTCGAGCCTTACGCGAATTGGAAAGTTTCCGTGGATGCTGAGCGTGATTCGAAGCGTCTGGAGGCCGTCACTGGCCCTCGGCTTCCGGCGAGGATGGGCCACAAATTTTTATGTCGGCTCCCTTACACGCGATATCGTCGTATCCGCTCGCGCGGCTGCTCAATTGTTTTTCATCGTTAAACGTTTGAACGTCTTCGTTCGCTCGTAAAACTCGCTCGTTCTTGCAAAAGTTTCATCGAGGAATTTAAGCGATCACCGTGGCACACCGTCAATAATGTTGTTAATATTGAAAGCGTTGACAATATCACCGAGTCGTATCACTGCGGTCGACATATTGAAGGTTTATTCTAATTTTAACATTTTAACTTTTAATTTTGATTTGAATTTTAATTTTTAATTTGAATACCGATTGAAATAATGTTCGTACGTTGTCTTTCTCAACGTTTGAATAAACTATTGCTAAATTATTTTATAACTAAGAAAAAGTTGTAGCTAATCTCTTTAGAATAATCAACCCGTTGTCGTAGCACCGTGATACAAATTATTAAGTTTCGATCTGGAAGACTGTGAAATTTGAACTCGAATTTTAAATTTCGATTCTCTAAATTGAAGATTAATAAATACTAAATTGGAAATTAGTGAATACCAATGCTTGCTTAAAAAAAAATTGAAAAGAACATCGCTGGGCAAGGGGTTGAAATGTTGCATCAACTAACAGACTCTAGTTCCTAGAGATCAACATTTAAGTTTCATATTTAATAATTCTAGCTCGTTAATTTTTAATACATAATTTATTTTAAAGTTAGTATCGTTTCTTTTTAATTTCACACGATATCTCTCTATTAATTTCCTTCATCTAACGTACATGTCTCGATCGTGCGAATATCGTTGACTTTGAATAGATTAAACGTTACGAACGAATAAATTAAAGTCGAGTTCCTTAAATTGCTGTTCCTATCTGTTCTCTAGATTTATCGACACCGCGACGTTATTGCAAAATGGAATAACTTAAATTCCACCGCCGCAACTTACTTCCAGATGCAACGAAAACTTTTATCTTCGTTCTTTCAAACAGATTCTCGCCAAGGACAGATTACTGAAATACAAAGAAGAAGAAGAAGAAGAAGAAGATTCTCGGGCAAGTTTTATCGCGTTCCATAAAGCGGAGACTGTTCTCAGAGAGATGTGAAAGAGGCGAGCGAGCCTCCGCGATTCGTCTCCGAAAATGGCCCCCTTGAAATCCACGATCTTCCCATTGATATTCCTACCGTTTCTTTGTTCTTCGTGCGGGATCAGCGAAAATCTCGCTGGATCGTTTATCGCGCGTAACGTCATCGTGACTTTGACGAAAACGAAAAATCTCGAATCTTCGACTTTGGGAAAGGTACGATCGCCCCGAGGGTTGTCGCTTAACGATCCCAGTTAACGGTCGAAGAAAAATAAAGGAGAAGTGGATGGGCCATTTTTTTCAGATTCTTTACTATTCCTCGTATTTTCTCCAAATTATCGTTACGACGTCATTTTGCTCGAGTGTCATAAATTTGACGGTTGGCCCTCCTATTCTTTCTACATTTCATATTTTTGTGAAAATTAAAACAGAGTATTTAAAAATGGCATTAATTGGCAATTAAAAGAGTATATAAAAATGGCGTTAATTGGTAATTAAAAGAGTATATGAAAATGGCGTTTGTTTGTGGAAAATTACAAATCACTTCCAAAGCTATTTGTCTTTTAAACTTTCCTCTATCCATCGCCGTCTATTAATTAATAATATTAATATCAACCTAATATAATAACCTGAAGAATATTAAATTTATTCTACTTTCAGGTATTTCATATATATTTTTTCATAATTTCATGTCTCTCCGTGTATTCGTGTCTCTAAATTTCCCTCAAATCCCCAAAACTCTGTAATCTACTCGCAAGTCGTGATCAAACCTTCGAAAAATTCTCAAACTTCTTCCAAAATTCTACGTTTCGAAGAGCAATAGTAAAATTTCACGCGTTGATGTAATTGGTCATCAAATCTTAAAGGGAGTACAGTCTGCCAGCGGATACCAGGAGAAACTTTCTCCTCGCCGCGTGATACAGGGTTGCTTGCTGCAGGGTTGACGGATGAATAATGCAGAATAAAATATGTAACATCGCCAGAGGGCGAGTGGGTGAATAACGGCTGCTCGAAATACTGGCTCAGCGACCAGGCTGAAGTGGTCAAAGGGAGGTGAAGCTCGATCGACTCGCCCCGAGACGTTTGTATCGGTTGTTTCTAGACGCGATAGTCCTCTTTATAAGAGGAACGCCAAGGAATTCGGAATCCCGTTCCGCAAGATCGCATTCGATTCAAAGGATTTTTTTACGAGCGCCAGGCGATCGTTTCTCCTTTTATAAAAGTTGCATGAGAGAGACAGCGCGGGGCGGAAGAGTGGAATTTCAAATTCTGTGATTATGCAGCCTGCGGCGGATGTAAGGGTGTCGTTACTGCCCTTCGAGGACCAAGGGGGTGGGGGGCGGCGACTTACCCCTCAGGGCAAAAATACATTTCCAAATCGATTACTATTCAGGGGATATCGGTCCGGGAGTTCGCCGTGATTAATAGGCTACTCGTAATTTCACGCTGCTTCGCCAGTGGCCATTAATTACCGCGGGCGATTCGAATCTTCGATTGTTGGGAACATTTTCCTCGCGAAAGTAGATTTAAGATTTGTATGTATCATTATGTACGTATTATGGTTGAGAATGCAAGATTTTATTTGGGGTATGCAAGGAAAGACAGAGAAATGAATTATGAATGCATCAAAATGATTTGTCACGTCATTAAATTGATATTCTATTTTCGAGCTTAAAATAATGCCTCTTTCCTCATTGTTACTGGATTTAAAAGTATACAATATATTTTTATTTTTATAGAAAAGAATTTTTACATTATGCGTACAGTAAATTTGATTATTCCGAGTTGAGATCTTACAGCTTACAGTTGAGTTAAATAACCCGATTTTATCCTAACTGATAATATCGCTATTTTTTTATCTATTAAAATTATAACTACTGCATAATCTAAAACCAACAATAATCAGACTGAGAGTTTTTATACACCTGTACAAAAACGCATGCAATGCACGCAGCACATGAAAACATATTAAACATCGAAAATATAATCGCCGTTAGGACATTTAATATCTACATACGAAACAAAATCTCCTGCATTCTACATTTCAAATCGTCTGGTCACAAAACTACAAACCTGCATACAAAAATCCACGGTCTACAATTCTCCAGTTCCAATGAGCTCATAATTATTCACATTTACTTAAGCCTCTTCAAGCGTCCTAATACTTCTGAAGAGGGTTGTAGCCGAGCAACGGTGGCCGAGGGCCAGTGGCTAGTTCGAGGGTCCAGGATCGATTATTATTCATGCTCGTTCACGTTGATTAATGGTCGACGCCTCTCACTCGAAACAGTTGAAGCAGATTCAGAGTAAGTGGAGAGTGGGCGCGCGTCAAAGAGAGAGAGAGAGAGAGAGGGCGGATTTCCCGATCCGTCCCAAACGGAAGTCCGCAGAGCTGTCGCATTGCGAGACAGCCACGTGCCACCAAGACATTGAATTAATCGTCATTAGGCTTCCCGCGTCGACTGACTACGATGTCAGTCCGTAGAACAGCGCTGCTGTCACCCCTCTCGTCATTAATAACGTCTCCCTTCCGCGAAGGATTGCCCAACCTGAGACTCCACCTTCGAATCTACCGACTTTTGAAGACTTTTAATTCGTCGTCGTTTGATTTTCATTTGCTCCTACCGTGGAATCTCGAGCGGGAGAGAGGGTTCGAGGGTTGGGCCAAAGTCAAGGTCGTGATTGGTTTCGATTCTACGATCGACGGATGAAAATTGCCGCCGGTGAAAGTTGGTCTCCAAGGGCCGCCGCCTTTGTCTCTTTCCCTTTTTTCCTTCGATTCGCCTCTGCTTTCCTCTGCTTTACTTCGACGGAGGGAGGACGTATTAAGAAGTCCCGCGATCCTTCCGGAGCTTTCGAATTGAATTTCACAACTCGAGTCGTGAAGTAGGATATTGGTAGACTCGATATGGAGACTTTTACACGTCGATGGAAAATTTGAAAATGCCGAAACATACAAATTGAAGATCATTCTGCTAAAACTGAAATTACAAACGTGCGTCTGTCAGAAGAAATACCCAAATTCGTGAGTGTACAAAATAGCCAAAGAATTGTAGATCAGCTGGTTCTCAAAACTGCGAGAAAGGAAGTCCATGACATAGATTCTAACGTCTGCAATTTAATTTCTAAAATCCTACAGCCCCTAACTCGCGGCTATTTCATTATCAGAAATGTTCCAATCATTTGTAACTTCCCCCCTGTTGACGAAATTACCGTTGAAAAATTTTAATTTGTCGTAGGGTGATACCTTTATGGTTCCTACGAGTATAATCGAGAGAGCTATCTGGATGACGGGACGTGCACGTCAGTGACGTGCACAGGCGTCGTTACGCGCATAACTCCGACCATTATTAATATTCGCGTAATTATTATTACAATCGTTGGCTTTTCTCTGCGCCAATTTCGCAGGAGGGTGAGCCCTCGCCGGGATCCGAGTATTTAATGAAGCAGCCCTTACATGGGTCGCTCCCAGGGGGAGAAAGGTCTTGCCGTTTCCGCCGTTATTACGGCGCAGTCTGGCGTCACTGTTTATATAATTATATTTCATTCTCCGGAGATACAAGCCTCTGCTTGTCGTTACGTAAGCCGATCGTGCACGTCGTCTCGGATCAGCTTGTTTCCCATGTCAGCGTCAATGTGAATTCTCCAACGAATTTCAGGAATAAATTACGAGTGGATCGGGTTGTTTTACAACCATTAAGGCTGCAACGTTTCATCCGCCTATTTTCTACCTTTTTTTTTTTTTAACTGTGTTACACGTTTGAGTACATTCCTTGAATCTGTTGTTACAAAGTTCGTTTAATATTTCTTTCATTTCTCCCAGTCGGAATTTATTCTGTAAAACTGAACAGAAAGAATTAATCTTTTGAAAATAAAAAAATAAAGATTAATTAAGATTTAAGATTGTGATAAACTGTTGTTTGGTATTTGATGGATTAAATTTTAATTTAGTTGTTATTAATGGGTTATAGCTTAGTCGTCATTGATAATTAATTATTTCTAATTAATTTTGGTCTCATCAATTGTAAGAATGTTGGATTTTAGGTAGAATTTTATTTAATTGTTCATATTTTTATAAAAATTCATTTTATGAATCCAGACAGAGATTTCTATCATTCATTGAAAATCACTCGATCATCTCAAGCATTATTTCTCTTATTTTCACTTTTAATTCTCCTTTGATCAATCAATCCAATTTAATAATTTAAATTTAAATTTTACATCTTCACTGCTAGTTCTCGTAAAATAATAAATGTCAAATCAAGCAGTCGTGGCCGAGTGGTTAAGGCGTCTGACTAGAAATCAGATTCCCTCTGGGAGCGTAGGTTCGAGTCCTACCGACTGCGGGTTTAATGTCGTGGAATTATTTTTTTTTTACCTTTATTATTTTTTATTTCTTACCTAGAACCAAATGTAACAACATTCACGTATATTAAGCACGCATTAGCAAAACTCGATCCTACAAAAATGAGTATAGTTTAGTTTCATAAATGGAGTAAATTTAGTTTCATGCCACAGTCTTCGAACACTTTATTCATTACTTTCTTCTTTTTAAAACTATTTCTTGTTTGGCTAATGAAGAAATTTCTAATATTTCAAGAAAACTGTTTTCATACTTTCTGCAAATTGAAGAAGTTTCTTGAAACACGTAGCAAAGTTATCTTCTCAGAACAAGTAGTGTCATACTTTTAATTCAATACATTTATTTATAGACAAACAATGTTTCCCCTAGGGGCAGGGGATCTTCTCAATTTAATAACTAACAATAAGTATAGTAGAACTTCGTTTATTCGAACTTGTCGGTGGATAATTAATTTGCATAATTGAAGCCCTATAAAAATTCACCGATTCTACCAGCAATTTTTCGTTCATATAATGGAAGTTTGAATTCAGATAAAAGGATTCAATCAGTAAGCGTTTAATTAACTGGCTACTGACGAAAATTTCGTACAAATAAACGAAGCTCAGAGAAACGGACTTTCTATAATCGTATAATCGTATAGTGTATATTCCACATTTTCCAAAATTCTTCCCACGCAAATCTCGCGGAATAGACGACAGAAATCCCCTGTATTGGTTCTGTATCGGTGGGCGATCATAAACGCGCTGCTTTCGCCATGTACGCGGGACAAAATCATCGTTGTTCGTAGAAGAGACGAGCGTAATAAAGTTGGAGAACGCGAAGGACTCCTAGCGACCGGCTGTTTGCCTATCTCCGCGTGTATCTTCCTTAACGACGCGAAGTCTGGTGAAACTGTGATACAGCCGTAATATTAATAGGGTATACTCTCGTATACCCGCCCCTTCCGGCCGGCCAAACGTAGCCAGATCCAGCCCTAAAGACAAATCCCGAGCTAATGTTGTTAGCCGGTCCTACGGGAGTCGTGGCGTGCTCTCAGACAAACAGACAATGCGTCGAGTGGATTCGTAAAGCCCCGGATAAACACTCTAATATCTGCAAGATCGGACGTTAGACCCCGTCATTCCGTCTCGCGTCTGTTTTCCGCTCGCCCGAGCCGCCACGTTCGTCAATTAACTCTATCTGGGCTCGATCGATCCGGATGATTTTAGCTTGGAACGTTTAGAGGAATGGGGGAAGTTAATTTTTGAACAGCGGCGATCGATCAATCTTTGGATAGAGGGTAAACTGACATTTACATGCAAGGTGTTAGCTTCAACTCGATGGTATATATATATATATATATATATATATATATATATATATATATATATATATATATATATATATATATATATATATATTCTCTATGTATAATACTTATATTAAATTTTTTTTTAACAGAATACCTCAACTTTTTATTCGATTAACCCTTGGTTTTATACTCGCACGCAAGACGGTAGAATTGTCGGATTTAATATTGATTTTCATCGAATTTTCTAGCCTTCTGAGTTATTCTCAAATTCAATTTCTTTATCAACGTATATTTATCTTACAACTGTGCGTTTAGTGTCTCCTTCCACATGTTGTAATTATTACGAGAAAGAACAATCGTGAACTGTTTCAACTCGACGTCAAACGTAACACTGCACTGACCACATTGTCCTAGAATTAATAATCGAATCATTGATCAATTTTTCAAATTGACAAACAGCGTTGCAAGCATGGATTATTTTCCCAGTCATCGTTGACAGTTGAAGTCTCAATAAACTGAAACAACACGTACTCAAAGTACTTTGATGCTTTGACAATCTGTACATTAAATGAATAGTTCGTAAGAATCAATTCGAGTAGAAACCTATCGATGACGAAACAAAGTTCACGTTAGCGGTGCGGAACGACGGACGAGGACCGAATTAAACACCATTAGTGCCGCTGGATTTTGGCCAATCCTCGTAACGAGACCAACGCACGGAAGATATCGAAACAGATAATACTCGCGTAAACCCCGAGGCTGTTCTGAATCCCTGGACATCGTGGACCGTAATCGGATTGCCCGGACTGCGTGTAGCCCGAGACGCGACCACGTTATCGTGGAACATTAATTTTTATAAGCTTTCGATATGACCCACGTGGAACGTGCAACCCCGCCGAGACGTAGCAATCCTCTTTCAGATACTCTCGGAGCAAAGATCCTTCTTGGCAAAGAAAATAGAATACGAGGGTCGAAGGTTTGATCGAGTCGTATTTGGAACGGGTTTTGCTTTGACAAAGGTTCGTCCTTCAACTAACTGAACGGTACATCAACGACACTGATGTATTCTGGGTTTTCGCTATACGAAATGAAATTTATATCGATTGTTAATTAATTTCATCAGTAACATGAGCTATTGTTTCTCTTACATTGTTATACATTCTCTTACATTATACTTATCGATTTGTCGTACTATTGAACAGAGAGGTATTCGTAGTGGCAGATGATCTTAAAATACGTTACAAGGACATTAACTGTAATATTTTTTAAATTTGTCTTGGGATTTATTTTTACTTACATTCTGTTTCGACGAATGAAGTTGCGAAAGTCAGTCATTGTTTTTTAAAAAATTTGATACTAACAAAGAAGACTTTAAATAGACTTTAAAAATAAATTCCAATTTTAGATTTATGACGATGGATTTTTTTCAGAAGTTTGAATGATTTCTTGGTAAATATAGGCCAAATTATATTTTCGTTTCCTTTTTTTTTTTTTAAATAAAACATCAAGATATAAAATATAAGGAAAAATTAATTTTATTAATTTTAAATTGTATTTAAGTTCAAACAAGATTTTTCCATTATCTTTCAAAAATTATCAAAATTATTTATTACAGATCTATTTTAGTAGGAAGTGATTTTTGGCCCATTCTAAATAAAAACTTTTTCCTAGCTTTCGTATTTCAATTTTTCTGACACCAGTTTCGTAGCTCAACTGCTAACTGCAGTTTAACTTCTAGCGTTGATCTCGTACTTGTGCAATCGATAGAAGAAACTACAATTTATCCTCACTGTAAAGACACTGAACTTTATTCTTCACGAAAAGCGGACGAAGAATTTCTTTTCCTTTTAAAGAAAGCACTGTTTAAAGCGTTCGCTGATTTCCAGCGAGAGTAGCTCTTTTAACACGGCAACTCCCCACGGGGGACGGAAGCGTCGTTTTCGCGGAAGGCAACTGCAGTTACGATTATGGGAGTTGCGTCCCACGGTCGACGGTCCTACTTACGACATATTACCGACTCCTGAGACGGCCATTAGCCGGGATGTTACAAGATAGACCGTAACATTAGTTGACGCGACGATTGCCGACCTCTGGCTCCGATTCTCTCCTTTTCCTCTCTCGAGGAAAAGGCTTCTCGCGACGCGATAACCGCCACGCTTACGCGCGTCACTCGTTTAGATAGCGTTCGATCCACGAACGGACGAATTGCGTCGCGTGTCTGCAGGAGACGATGCCGTTTAATTGTTATTAATCAGCTCCGTCGTTCATCGGCTCCGATCAACTAATTGCAATTGGAAACACGTCGGTCGTGAAAACACGAGGTTCATCGCGGCGGAGTTCATTGTGCTGCGCGATATTAGCTGTTAACGATTGCACTGTGATCGTTGCGAAATTTCTTTTCTCATCTCTTTCTTTTTTGTTGGTGGTCGATGAGTAAGGGTCGTTGTCCATATGATGGCGCGTTGCGTGAACGACATTGGATTAGTATCGATTTGTTTGTGTTGTTATTTGTTTGACAGAAGCACCGTTTCGATTAAATGAGCCATGCTACGTGGCGTAATGAAACATCGTACGTGAATGATTTTTTATTAGAGTAGAGTTTGGAAAACGCTAGACTATTATATTTCGCGGGAAACATCTATAATATTTGAATTATTAAATATTCAAACTGGTAACAATTTTAGAAAAAAAAAAAAATTGTACAGCTTTTAAGCCTTTACTTTCAAAATGCATCATTCATTTTATTCCAACAACAAGATATTTAAGTGTCCGAATGTTAACGCGAGTAACTGTGATGTACATTGTAGATGTAGAAAAACATGTGCTTCGTTCAATCAAAAATATTGATTATGGGAAATCCTGCATTTAATTTTCTTCATTGTACTATCAATTATTTCTATCTTCCTCTTTTCAATTACGATACGAAACGATATTGAAGGGATGGAGCATTATTTTCCTCTCTATCATTACGTTAAACATAATCCTCCGAATTAAAATTATATATAGTTCTTCGGTCGATCATCAGACGAAATTTAGTCAAATGAACACAAATGAAATAAATTACGAATGAAAATGAATCAATAAATACGTTCGAAAGATACGTTCTTTGACAATTGTGTCGCTTCGTTCAAACATCGAGGTAAAGTCTTTTCTACCACGGAGCGTATACATGCACATAAGTTCGACACGTGACAACTTGCTACGTGCTCCAAAAGTCACGCCGTTAAATAAATAAATAAAACTGCCAACGATACACTGGCGAGAGAATATTAAGTTTCGAAGAGATGCAGACTGGGGGAGGTGGCGTGGGGTGGTGGGAAAATTTAAAGTCTCCTCCAAAGTTTCCTCCAAACGAATTCATAAACGCATTAGGGTGGCTGGTGTATTCGAAACGAGCGGAGAGCTTTCGGTGTTTCGAGGCACGCAACGTCGGTCGCATCGATCAAACGCCCTCGAGGGCCGAATAATCGCGGCACCGGCAGGGCGAATGCATCGATGCAGCCGCCCTTCATTCGCCTCCCTTCCGTTTCCCACCGAACACACAACGCGAAATGGCCGTTGGGAAAGCAGCTCACGTTGTTCTCTCCTCCGCCCACCCCCACCCCCTCGAGCTGGTATCGGCCACCGCGATATTTCACCGTTATGTTTAATAATTCGCAGACAGTCCGACGGAGAGAGCCGCCTTTCGACTTGTACACCCTTCTTCACCCCTTCAATCTTTTTCGTCGACTTATTTCTTGCCTCGTCGGGGATGTCGTAGTTGCCATAAGTTTCGCCAGCCGTGGTGCGTGAGCTACTTCGAGTATGAAATGAACTACGTGCCCCTCTTACGGGATCTGGCTTGCAAAGTCGGCGAATGTGTCTCGCAGACGAATTTCGAATATCTGGCTCTCGTGGAGCTTCTTCTTTTGCAGAGAAGGGAGTTGAATTGTTTCGTTCTGAATTGCTTTTGATACTGAAATTAAAGGGCATCGTGGTAAATTTTGTTGTGAAAAGGATGTGTAATTGCGAGTAAGTGATTATACGGGTGTAACAGTTTTGTGTGTTAAAAAAATAGAGATTATAGTGATAGATTAGCAAATCCTGTTGGCAGAGATCAATAGGAATATATTATATAATTTATAATACAGATTTAATCCTCGTTTAATTTTCCATGTATCTGATCAAATGATATATAAAACAGTGAGATGAGAAATATTTTTATTATAACATCCACTGTATTCTTCGTATATTTAAGATCCAACAATCTTTGCCTATCGTGACTTAAAATTTCGAACGAAATGAGAATTCTCAACTCTCTGACAATGGAACCTTGCTTCGTGCGATTAAAATCGAACCCCTTTAAGGATTTAACACATTCCCTAATAATAATAATGATGATATTAATAATCTCAATCTCTTGTTTCCTCTTTAAGTGATCTAATATCTCTCTACCAAAAAGATATACTTTCTCAATTCATCCATACGCTTGTTTGGTTTCTTTCTCGTTGAAGAAGAAAACGTCGTATCGATCGGATTGACCTACGTAATAGGCAATTTCGTGGGGAAACGAGTCAACCGAAAGCCAGCAAGCTACACACCTGTCCTGGACTCGCAAAAACCATCAACATTTCCCAGGTGTTTCCGTCTACACGCTCAGCATTCCGAACGTATCCAGGCTGCTTGTACCCAATTTCTGTGTTGTCGGTTTATCTGTCGCCGCCGCAAGATATTCCGCCGCCCCTGCGGTCGACCCGTATTACCGGCCGCCATAAGGGGGGTGGCCGCCTCTGGGAATACAAGTTTCGGATTCCCGTTAACAGTAGTTTTACGAACCAAACTTCAGAGAGAGAGAGAGAGAGAGAGAGATCAGCGCTCGACTTCTATGAATATTAACCCCGGACCCTTTAATCGACTGACCTGGCCGATTACTTCACCCCCATGTGTGCAATTATCGCTGACCCGAGTCTTCGAAACGGTCTTCGTCTCTTTCGCTTCGAGAATTGCCTGTTCGAGCTGATAAAGAGCAATGTCTTGAACTTTCGTGTATTTACACGTTTTTTTTCCTTTCTCTTTTTTTATTATTATTGAATGAGTTGTAATAAGCGTCAAACAGAAATCATCGGGTGAATCAGTCTTCTGATTCGATAACTGGAGAATTTTAATATAATTGTTGATATGATTCTTAGGTTCAAGGATGTAAGCTATTTTTTTAAAAGCAATTTTGTAGAAATTTATACTTTGATGTATTGTGATAAGCAATGTCTTTAACTATGTTACTCGATCTTCAGACTCTTATATTTCAATCTGTATTTAAATCTGTATAAGTTGTGCGTGTAATAAATAATAAATAGAGATTATCAGGTCAGCAAATCTTTCGATTCGATGAAAGTGAGGAACAGTAAGTACCCAATATGATTCTTAGATCGAAAGATGCAAGTTCTTTTAAAAAACAATTTCGCAAAAATTTAAACTTTTAATTTTGCATTTTTTATTTCAACAAACACAAAGTACAAGTAATTAACATCTCAAATAAACTTTTTTTGTATCCATTTTTAAACGAAAGATATTGCTCGAAAGGACGCAGGTTGAAATTACAAAGTCTATAAAAAATTGCAGAAACTACAAGGACAATTTACAAAAAAAAAACTGCATGAATATTTATACAACAATCTCTCACGAGAGTATAATACTCTTTAATAATTCAAAGTATTACTTATATTACTACTATATTACTACTATATATATTACTATATTATACTACTATTACTACTACATATATTACTATATTATACTACTATTACTACTACATATATTACTATATTATACTACTATTACTACTACATATATTACTATATTATACTACTATTACTACTACATATATCACTATATTATACTACTATTACTACTACATATATCACTATATTATACTACTATTACTACTATATATATTACTATATTATACTACTATTACTACTGTATATATTACTATATTATTACTATATATATTACTACTGCCTACTTGCAAATCACGAAGACAAAAGAAATCTCATCATCAATGATGCAGCAAGAAGCGATTTCCGCTCTCACGTGTCCTCATTGCCGTTATTGCCACATTTATTTATCGCTATCCATTTACCAATGGTCCAACGTTGCCAAGTAAATAAAGCGAACAGAGCTCGATCGAGTTGAAACGAGTTGCTCGCGTTCACGGTGGTAATTTACCATGGACAATGGCCGGAGCCTTTCGGTTACCACGCTATCCGTATTCATCGTGCAAAACGCGATCCGTAGCTTCGAGTCTGCGACGTGTGCGCTTCGAGTGCGCATTGTGGAAGCGGCGGTCCGGTGCGGAATTACGTTCGCGAGTCGGCCGGACGAATCGGCCTTTAGATCGGCAGACAACCAACCAACCGGGGGAGAGCCATGCTTAATGGGAATTCGTCGACAATTTCGCGTACGGACTTGTCTTCGTGGAACGTGACGGGATTGCTGGCGAATTTGTTTTTCCTTCGTCCACGCCGCCTGGCCGGAGGGTGTAAAATTGGATGGCTTGCAAAATGGATTCTTATCGTGACGAGTAATGGCTGGCAATCGTGGTACGGGGCACTGGCTCGAGAATTGGGGAATCGGTAGTAAATGGAAAGACCCGCTCTTGTTACAGTATTTCCAAGCGTGTTTCAGCCTCGAGGAGTTATAAAAGATTTATTAACACTGGAAATAACTGTCAGTGTGACGGATCTTAGATTCTCTTTCTTTTACAATTGTTCGAATGATACGGGTATTTCTGTTCAGAATTATTTGGAGAGTATAATTATGTAAGTATATTTGTTTCGAGCGTGATCATTTTAATTATAACGATTTATATATAGAATATTTTCATACGTACTTGAATACGCAAAGTTCAAACGTTGAAATTTTCATGGATGACGTGTACGTTTTACGTCAGACCGATGAAAATTATTAAGTTTTTCTTTAATTATAAGAACTGTTGGGATACAACGACTTGACCATCCAGTAAGCCCATTGCAAATGGCTTTGTGAGGGGCAAAGGTTTTCTAGGGACATCTATTTTCTATCCTCCTCACAGCATTTTCTACAGTTACAGAACCATGCCGAACAGAAGGTTTAGTTCTTTGCCAGTCCTTGCCGTGTGACTACTTTCTTTGTATCGCATACACTATTTGATTATTTCATAACATTTCATTAAATAAAGACATTCGTTTCTTTTCCACACAGAAGTTTGTTTTATATTTTCATATTTACATTTCCTACAAGAACAATTGAAAGACCTCGAAATTCAAGTGTGGCAGATTCTTTACACGTTATTCCCATCAAATCGAAAGTGTAGAATTCATCTACGACAGCCACGGATGAACTTTTCTTTCGAAGAAACGATCGTCTTAATTCTTTCCTCGGATCAAAGATGCACGCACGTCATCCAACAATTTATTTAGGGGAGTCGTATCATATATCCACCCCTCGCCCCGGATTCGCTGTCGTTCGTTCGCGTGTATCGATAGAAATTTAGGCGGACTTCTGAGCGAGGCTGTTGCGTGTCCCGCAATCAACTTGATGCGCGATTGTCTTGGAACGATCTCATTTATCTTCCAGTATATTCCAACAGTCGGCCTCTCCGCGTTGCGAAATTAATCAGACGGCTCCAGACGTGTCTTTGTTGTCTGCCTCTCGTCAAGGCCTCTCCTTGCCTCTTCCGCGACAGATTAACAAATACGAATCGCGTCTGCTACTATCTATCCCTCCACGCGTGCCGTCCAATCCTAATTTTCTCGTTATTTAACGAAACTCCCTTTCAAGTTGTGCTGCACGATGTCGATGTTGCGAACCTCTTGAATTGTAAATCACGATGCGATTCACGTGAAATTAGAGGAGGTTTCGAGCCTGTTTACGTGACATCGGGTTCCGAGTCTTGCAATTTCCGCGCATTTTCTGCCGAAAGTCGAACATTTTCTGCAAATTTTGTGCCTTTCTCCATTTTCGTTTTTTTAAATTTTAGCTCGGAAGATTCAAATTTAACCTTTCACTGCTAAAGGCGTATATATATACTCATAAGTCGGTCCATATACACGAAAGGCGTGTCTATACGCTCTCACACGTCTATCAATATATACGAATGCCATAAATATACGCCCTTTACGTTTTTCTTACTGTAACACTGTAACTGTTTTACCAATTGCTTCAACATGAAATTTATCGACCTATGTAACATAGCAACGGTCTACCGGCATTTGTTTCAATATTGTTCAGTCAATTGTTTTCACATTCTGCAGTTTAGTTCCACTGATCTCGTACGTAACACTCATCGTGCATTGACTGGCATTAACCTGTTCCTTTAATCCACATGAAAGTGTTTATTTATTACAATTTGTCATAAATTTTTTAATTTTATCCATTCCAATATGTTTCTAAATAATATAGTACATCCTAAGAATGTTTGGCCAAAAGAAAAGAAAACATCCACAAATAAATAGTGGTGATAAGGAAGAAGTTTGCATTTTTTTCACAAATTATTATTGAAGAAATGTGCAAATTAAGTAAATTAAAAATAGCTTAGAAAACCACTTAAAATAGATCAAATACTGGATACTTTTAATTTATTTGCAATTATGTATTCTTTCAACCTCTAAGAATAGTATCAAATCTCCAGACACTGTTTTGTTCAGTAATCAGTGGACAACCAGTCGCAACGCCTAACAGTAGAATATCGCGCCGTCTATACTGATGGTTCGCTCCGAAAGTGCGCCGCAGAAGTGAAAAGGTTAAACAAGACTCGAAGTAAAATTTCATCGAGATTGAAAGTTGATTGTCGAAAATTACGAAAATTTCTTCACCAAGAGGCGTTTGAAAAATGTTGAAAAATGTTCGTCGAATATTACAACTGCGAGATAAGCCCTTACTCGACTTAATGTCGAAATCTACCCATCAAAGAGAACCACTTCTGCAAAACGACCAAATCGTCCGAGATGTTCCGCAAATTATTTCACGCTCGCGTTCGCGACGTCCCGCGACGCTCGGAATTGCGAGCAATCAGAACTCCGAGTTCCAAGAGAAAGTAGCTAATGTCTTTTCCAATGAGCCATTTCGCCCCGGCCCGCTGCGAGCCCCTCTTCGATTAACCATCGATACAAGTCTCCCGAAGTAATCGCCGTCGAAGTTTCGGTAACGAGCCCGGTCTAGCTGGTAATATTCCCACGACGAGTCAAAGGGAGGGTCGGTGGAATACGGATACTTCAGGGGCCTGAAAGACGAGCGTTCTCGGCTTTCGTTTTCGTGTCGAGCTCCTCGTCGTTACTTTGCGTGCCAAGTTTCAAACGTGGGCGCGAGCTAATGGGCTCTTTTTCCACTTTTTCCCCGAGCGAACGGAGAGCGAATTCCTCGCAGGTGAAGACGATGTTTGCCAAATCTCGTCCAACAGGGGGTGCTGTCGTCTCGATATCGATCCGCGCTGTCGATGCGGATGGAGAGCGCCGTTTCATCGGCTGACTGGCACGATGCTTGCCTTTTGCGCGACCGCGATAATAACGCGCGTTTCAGACGAACATCCAGCCAGCTGACCACACGTGTACACCCTCCAATCTATTTGCAGATTCGCCGGTGCGACCGGCTGCATGGCGAATCAATGCGCCTTGATATCGATGGGCGGACCGACCCCGCTGTTTGATCTCGAAACTTCCTCTTGCGGTCCGGCGTTGCTGCGCAGCGTGATCGATAGTCGCGAAGCTGGCACGGAGTTGCTTCACTTTTACGTTTGTTGATTTGTTTCATTCGTTCGCACGAATTTTTATTGACTAATATACAATTTTACACGCACTCTTGAAAATTTACGCATCGAACATCACGTTGAATTCTGTCAATTCGAATAGTCGTATTTGATGAAACTGAAACGTTCCACGCGATTGTCTCCTAAATGTTTCGAGTAAAACTCGCTTTGTTTCTTTTGGTGGTCGCAAGTCTTGTCTAGACGGACGTGCTTCCGAGATTTCGAGGCAATCTCTGCTTTTTTCTTTCTTTTTTAAATGTTTTAAATATATTTTTAACTAGCTTCTTTTATATTCCTTATAGAAGAAAGTACACAAAGATAACAGAAGTTGATTGATTATTTCAACATTTCGACCGATTGGTACAAACGAAATTTCACTGTACCTAAATATCGTATTAATTTCTAAATACCTATGAACCTACATATTTTTTATTTCGCGAGAGTGAAGATTTCTTCTTGCAAGCGACGAATAGTGTACCAATAGCTGCACTGTGTCCGACGATCTCGCTGCGAACAGCATTCCCAAACGGGATGAATTTCTCTTTAAATAACGACAAAGCCAACACCGGGTAGTTGCTGAGTGTGTTTCGTAGCTGTTTTCGTGCCACCGGCGCCGTGAAATCGTAAAAAATTCGACGTGGTAGAAGGGCAACCGTGATTCCCGCAAATCGGAGTGGCTCGACGAAAATTGCAGAAGCAGAAAATGCAAATTTTCGACGGCGTGGCGTCGCGCGCGGAATTTCCTGCTTTATTACTTCACCCGCCGGCGTCGACGGACCGAGACCGACGACGGCGTAGGCAGCACAAGCAAAAAAAAAAGAAAAAAAAAAACAAAAAGAAGAAAAGAAAGAAGAGGAGCGAAAGGATACACGCTCCTGCGGATCTCCTGCGGTGTCTCTCTCTCATTTTTCTTCTTTTTTTTTTCATTATTCCCGCGACGTACACTTATTCCCCGGTCTCGTGGATGTCGCGTTTTCGTTCCGACGATTGTACGCCCCGACAATGGACCGACGACTCGCGCTGAAGTTTCGATTCTGTCCCCGTCAATTCCTTCTCTCTCTTTCTCTGTAGCAGACCAGTTACTATTCCCTCTTTTACTCACTCTCTCTCTCTCTCTCTTTTTCTCTCGTTTTCTGTCTATCATTGACAGCAAAAAGTTTCACGTCGCTCGTGAAACTTTCTCATTGTCTCCGAGTTCCCTTGTTTCACGGGAAGCTCGGCCACGGGCTGGCCGGTTATCGTTCGAATTACCTGAAAACGCGCCATCCAACGGGACGAAACATATTTTTTTCCCTGCTCCCGTGGTCCTTTCGATCTATTGTCTCGCCGGCTCGGGTGTTCCGCCGTTAGTCGACGTCGCGACGCTCGCAGGAGAGGCTTTCCTCTCGGCGCACGGAGTCAATTTACCGAGGAATTAATTCTCCTGTCAACGAAGGGCAGTAGAAGAGAAAGAGAGAGAGAGAGAGAGAGAGAGAGAGAGAGAGAGAGAGAGAGAGAAAGAGTTACGAAAAGAGCCGGCGTTCGCGGCTCGAGTGGCGTCAAAGGGAAAATGGGACGCTTTAACTGCATCTTTCGGCTTATTTCCGCATTGTTTTGGACTTCGATAATCGCGTTGCCTCGTCCGAGTAACTTCGTCGAGTGGGTTTATAGAGACATTTTAGTCAAAGCGGATGAAGGTTTCTATTCTTGAAGATGCGAGAAGTTCCTGGGAATTTCAGTTTGCCAAGGATTGCAAACTTTCGGAGCACAGACTTTGGACACTCTTGCGATTTCTTGCTTGGTGTACAGAGTGTTCCAAAGAAGTCAATCGAGATTTGAGAAATCGATATTAATTTTTTAGCTGTGAACGACGAGTATACACGCCATGAAGAAAAGTAATTACAATTAGTTACTTGAAAATAAACTTTTTGTGGAAAATGAAACGTATTTGTAAATTGCAGACGTTTGAGAATATTTTTGAGATCAGACTCGACCAGTTCTTTTTACAACATGCTTAAATATTTCCTCGCAATTGGTATTAATTATTATTAATTAATATTAAGTGAGCAATAAAATCTTTGATTTAAAAAAAAAGAACTATCAATTATTTCCCTACAATTTAATTCAATGAAGCCACACATAGCTAATCATCATGAAGAAATGGCAATCTTTTGTATAACGACTCGCGAGAAAAGTAACAACAATTTGTTACTTAAATTAAATTTCTTGCGGAAAATGAAACGTATTTGTAAATTTCAAACGTTTGAGAATATTTTTAGACCAGACTCGATCAGTTCATTTTATATTTCTAAATATTCTCTTGCCATTGATATTAATTAAGTTACACAAAATTATTGACTTATCATTATTAATTAATATTAATCAAGTGAACAATAAAATCGTTGATTTAAAAGAAAAGAACTATCAATTATTTCCCTATAATTTAATTCGATTTGAATGAACTTTATAATGTAATTCAATTTTACAGCAGCCACACATAGCTTTGTGATTAATCACCATGAAGAAATGACAATCTTTTGTATAACGACTCGTCATGCGAGAAAAGTAACAACAATTTGTTACTTAAATTAAATTTCTTGCGGAAAATGAAACGTATTTGTAAATTTCAGACGTTTGAGAATATTTTTAGACCAGACTCGATCAGTTCGTTTTACATTTCTAAATATTCTCTTACCACTGATATTAATTAAGCCACACAAAATTATTGACTTAAAAAAAAAAAAAAAAAAA